>NW_009649619.1:2072480-2128250 GCF_000708025.1 Charadrius vociferus
GCCTTATTTGTTTTTCCTTGGGCAAACCTTAAGAGTGATAAAACCTCATTACAGTACCATTGATAGACACTCTTTTTATCTGTCTTTAGAGGGCCACATTCATATTCCACTTCACTTCTAATTTGACCATCCCATAATTAGCATAGGAACACACTCCACAACATGCTCTCATTGTTTTATAAAACTAGTTTAAAATAATCAAGCCAACAACAAAAAACCCCACAACTCTGATGTTATTGGGCTTCCATCTTCTTTCTTGCAAAATATTTCAGAGTCTGAAGAAATTTAGTATTAAGCAATAATTTTAATATTCAGCTTATAGTTACACTGAGTTCATCCTCCTTACTCATGCCCCTTGGGCTATCACTCCCCTTGCTGTTTTCATCTTTAAATAAATACTTTTAGCAGGTCTTCTTTTCCCTCTTAGTCATCATTTGGCCAAACTTGATTCTTTTTTTTTTTTTAACTTTCAATATATGATTTGTTGAACTAACCCTTTGACTTCTTACTCAATACTGTTACTCTTCAAATTCAACATACATTTCTTTATTATTGTTGCAATTAAATTATTTAATGCCTATCTGAGCTTTACATATGAAGCACTAAAACACTTGACTCTGGAACTACTTAATATTAAAAGCTGATTTTTACTTCTTGATCTCTGTTAAAACTTCTTTATTGACAGTAAGATTTCAAAACATCTTTCTCCAGCTGTATATTTCAGTCCAAAGCAAATCTAATGGGGAATATAATTTAACCTTTTTCCAGATTTAATTGTATTTATTCATCCTGGAAGTACTTCAGTCATCTAACTACTACACTTATCTGGGCTTTTTCCAAATCTATAGAAAGGTGCTTCTAGACAGAACAGCCTTCCTCTTAGCTTTGTCACTTCTTTTTGAGGTACCTTTTTCTCTTCATTTTTCATTTTCAGGAGAATTTAGAAAACTAAATTCTTCTAAGCAAGTAATACTCAGATAGCTAAAGCTAGGCAAGATGTCTTCTCCGTCTTCCGTAGATTTTGGCAACTGCTTTGACTTCAGTGTTCTTCAGTTTCCATTAACATAATAAATAATAGCTTTTAGTAAAGCTGGGCCTAGCACCAATTCTTGCAGTACTCCTTATGTTCATCTTCCCTTCCAAATTGGTACATTGCCATTATCATTAACCTTGATTTATGGTCCCTCGTCTGCTTGCCAGCCTACTTGAAAGTGTAGTTATCCAAGTCATTTTTAATTCATTTCTGCAATCAGACTCCATGCCATGCTATTATAAAGTCCACATTCAGCAAATATTCCAAATTCCTATTGTATATTAATTCTGCCACTCCAACTTACCAGAGATTTCATTTTGAGGAGAACACAAAGCCTAAGCAGTGTTAAGAACTAGCATACCCAGCACAGCAAGAATAGGGGAAATAGGTCTGACAGGTTGAAGAGATGACTCTAGATTTCAGGAATACCCATATGCCTTTTAGGTACAGCAGTACAGACCTTCTATTTTGTCATTATGCCAAGGAACCAGCATGAAATTGCATTTATTCATTTTCCTCAAGAATTCATAAGCCTGGGCTCCATTCATCTGCATTATTACAAACATAGTTCATTTCTATAGGTATTTGTCTTCTAAATACCTTCAGGAAAGTTGGTGTTCTGAGGGGGAATTAGTTCAGTATGATTATCCTTGATCTATTCAATACAGTCCCGTTGTACTCTAAGGACTAACTTCTCCTCTTTTTCGAAAGTTTCTTTTAAAATAGTGTTTGTTCTCAAAAGGCTTACTCTGTAATGATCAGTGGGAGAGGTGGTCAAGCTTCTCCGCACTGAAAATCCATCTCAGCTTGATTTCTTTCCGTCTTCATCTTTCTTGATAAGAGGAGTGGAGGCAATTAAAAATCTGATTTATACATGCAGGATCTCTGAATCTAGATAAGGAAAGCCTCCTTTCTGCAGTGAGGCAAACAATACATCACCCAACAGAACAGCATCTAAAGTGCTGTGCAGTGGCTGGAGAGTTCTTGCATTTTCTAACTCTGATCCTGAAGAATAAACCCACACCAGTGGCAAGAGGTAAAGCAACTGTCTCAGTTGCTAACCCTTAGTTGTCATCTCACTCCGGGGCACCCCGAGCACAAAATCTCATCAGACACTCTTTGATCCAACAAACTGATACTTCTGCTCTGATCTTACAGCTGGTGCTTACAGCTGTCTCTGTGCAATAAGATAACAGGAGTAGTATAGGAGCCTTAGACAGGCAAAGTAAGTTCTTACAAAGCAGCCAAAAATGTTATGCGAGGTTAAGGTGGAAAGGGAAAAGGAACATGAGAGAAGAAAAGACATTAGTAATTTTAGAGAGGCTTGGGGATTAGCTATAGTTGGTAGAAGAAACAACTTCATATAGCTCCTTTAGGCCTGGGGCAATGAGATGCAGCAGGGTATCTCGGTTGTGAAGTACCAAGAGGAAGTCGTGGTAGCTATGAGAGCTGGGTTACAATATGGGCATTTCAAGACATTTAATTCTCTTTCTTCTGTCTCCTTTTTTTTTTTTTTTTTTTTTTTTTTAGAATTCTAGATTTGAAGAAAGAGGGAGACAGAAAGAGAGGGAGGGAAGAAGGAGGGAAGGGAGGGAAGGGAGAAAGAGAGAAGCCCATCATTTCATCAGTTTGTCCACCAGCTTTATCTGCCATCAAAACCTCATTTTGATCCCTGACTTCTCATTCCATTCTCCATTTGCTTGCCCACCACAGTTTCAACATAAACTTTGGAAAACATTAGTGGACCTATTTGTCTGAAACAACTGTGCTCTTCTCTGTTTTCATCCCTCTAACAGCTGCTTTCCAGCAACTGAGAAAGAATTTAGGTCTGCTAGATGTTATTACATTGCTCTCTTACTCCCACCTCCATATGTACACCCTGATCCTGCTCTCCTTTATCATAAAAGCATCACAGAAACTACACTACATGGATAGAGTTGCAGTAAAAATGTTTCTACACACAGAAGTCCTTATTCAGTTATTGCTCAATACTGTCTAGGGGAAACTTGACTTCAGTGGGAGTTGGTCCATATAATGACTGAGCAGAGATTTCAGGGCATGAACTGCAGAGCACAGGAACTCCCACAGAAATTTTATTTAGCAGATCAAGGTAGTGAAGCTTCGCCAAGAGGCTGTTGTGGGAATACTTACACCACATCTCAAAAGCATTGACTTTTGCCTCTGCTTATGATATATTGCGAGATCAGAACCTACGTTTATATATCAACTTAAGGCTGTAAAGCTTTATATGGCATTTTAGGTTTGATAAAAACATGTTTGCTATTGTTTTAGTATTGCTTTTAGCATGATCTAATTTATAGACCTAATAGTAGATTTAAGATATCCTATAGGTGGAGTCGGTAGCACTGCCTACTATTAAAATTTCCTAACACTTCCACTTACAAGACTCTGTATTCAACAGCTTAGAACTTTGCCAGACCTGAACCATTTGGGCTGAAATTTTACATTACTTAGAAAATTTAGCCTTGGGCTGAATTTTACTGGCAAGTATCAGCCAAAATTGTGCAACTGTTCAGCTTTCTCCAACAACAAAACTGAGCAAATCAAACAATTTTTGCAATGTTAAAAGTATATAGACATTTTCTTGGAGAAGATAGAAGCCCAGGCTACAACATGGAAACAGTGAAAAAAACGCCTTCTTACAGGGAGCATGCTTTCACTGTTTTCCACCAAACCTAGACAAAGTTTTACAAGTTCTACGAAATCACAGATTAAATGGGCTCAGTAGAAACAGCTTCTATTTTAAAAGCTAAACAGCACCAATTCTGTCTTCAGTGAACAGTCTTAAGCTTCTCACATCTCCTGTAGTGCTGGGCTTTCAGAATGAGAAATAGGGTGTCTGTCTCTTCCAGATTCCCCCCTTTTTGGGGCACTGACATTTCGGTATAGAAAACTAGGCAATGCAGATGGTGATGAAACATGAACTTGGATGTGAGGAAGCAGAGAGGAGAAATGGTCTACTCAAGAATGGGAGAGGGGACAAAGACGCTCTGAAAAAGAGTGAACAAAGATTTAAACCTTTGCTGGAGGATGGGAACGCGGACTGGGCAAATTACACGGAATAAGAAGCCCAGGAGAATCAATGCAGTCATAGAAACATGTTGGAGAAGGTGAGACACAAAGTGACAAGTTGGGAGTCATAACATACTTTTTTTAGCCTGTAACGGATACCCAGCTCCCAAAGTCTCATCATTTGCTTTTGCCAGATAGTAGCTGTGAAACCCATTGGTGATCTATGAGTATTTTTCCCCTTCACAGCTGGTCTCTATAAATTATGTCAAGTTACTTCTGCTATAAATTATTTAACTGCTTGACAGCACCATGCTGAGTTTAGCAATGACATATGATGAAATACCTCTATTTCTTTTGCAAGAAAAGAAATAGGAAATCAGGACTAGTCAGAAATGGGTACCATAGTTTAAGATGGCCCTGCCCTCTATGCCAAAAGTTGATTATTGTTCCTCTGGTGGATTTAGCTGTCCCTATGGCTGTGTCATCACCAGATGAAGTGCCTAAAGATGTCTCCTCCACATCAGTTTGAATTCTGATGGATTTTTGGTGAAAGATGCTCAGACCTGACTGATGTTGCACTGAACCAGAAAAGGAGCATTCACTCAATTCGGTCACCTAACTCATAATGATGGTAACCCAGTAATCTCCAGCTAAAGCATGGTCTAAAACACAATGAATACCAAAATAATTTGACTAGCATATAGTCCAAAACTCAGAATTCAGTAGAAAAATAATAAATAGGTCTTTGTTAATTCTTTTGATGCCGTGATGATGTAGTGGGCCTGTGGAAAGCGCTGCATGATATCAATGGCAGAAAAATGCTTGTGCTCAAATAATTATTTTCTAAGATTTCAGGGCCTGATTTTGGTCTCTAAATTTACCTGTGACATTTTAAAAGATTCTACATGTGCTGACACATATAATTCCCTAAAATATGAATTGTTCCTTGTGCATTATTTTTTCCGTCAAACCAGATTTCCTTGTCTCTCTTCCCAGTGTAAGAAATTTTATTCTGGGTACTAGAATCTATGCTGCCCAGAGTTTAGTTCAGTGTTCAGTTATGCATTTGTGAGACAAAAGTAGAATATTACAAACCATTCTGGCTTTTTCTGAGTTTTTTATACTAAACCAAAAAACCAGAGATTTCTGACTTTTTGGTTGGAAAACCTAAGGTGCTATTTCACTACAGCTGAGCTTAGGAAGAGTCAGTCACTGTTTTTTCCACTGTTTCTCTTGGCCTCTAACTTTGTACAGTTTTACTTTGAGTCCACCAGTGCCAGCAAAGCTTTCCTTTTCATTCAGCATCGAACACAGGAAACTCAGCTCCATGGAATTAAATTCTTCCTCTTGTCTACAGCAGAAAGGTTGAAGCTCATCTTGAGCTGAAGCAGCTTACGTTTCATCTTTGTTCTCCAAGGCTTCATACTGCAAGGCTGAACAGAAAGTTTTCAATGACTTGCTAGGATTCTGATCAAGCACTATTAGTTTGGAGTTTTCTTATAAAAACATTTTCACCTTCTTGAAACAGAGGAAATCTGAGAACAATTACCAGAGGAGCACATTGTCCACAAACTCAAGAGCCCGAAGGCTGCTTATTAAAGCAGTACTACACATTTGAGGAGCAGTGGCTTTGTGGTAAGGCTGTAGGCTAAACTGAGGTGATCTGGATTCAGTCCTTGTCTTAAACAGTGTAGATTTAAGCAAGCCACTGAGAGCTACAGCCAGTGAGGAACTTAGACAGTGAAGACAGGATTTTGGTGGAATAAAGGTACCGATGCCCAAATGTCTCAGGCTAGATGCCTCCTGCCCTGTCCCCATCTGGGATACAAGAACAAACCATTCCTCCGGTTGTGCCCAAAGAGGTCCAAGCAGCTGATTTAGAGAGATTCCTAATCTCAAGGAAATCCTAATCCTCAAAAAGACAGAACACTGGTTATATACGTAGTACAAGTTTTCTTCTCATAATCTGTCCAAAGAATTTTCAGTGCAAATTTTAGCTGTGCCAGAACAGACCAAAACCCAAGACTGCCCCCTCCACACTAGCCACAAGTTGCACACCCCTTCTGGCTTTGCTCCCTGCTGGACCTTGGATTCCTTTTGGCACAGTGGAGAGGGAGAGCTCCAGTTCCCTGCAGCTTAGCCCAGGAGGCCAGGGCACTGGTATCTAGAACGAACAACACTGCTGAATGCCCTACATTCAGCGCCTGTCTGGACCAGCTCTTTCGCTGGTAAGTGCTTAAAGCATAAGACTATTATATAAAACAAGGGTGCCACTTTCGACTTCAGGATTCCTGTATTTAAAGAAAAGCATGAGCATTATTCTTTCAAAAAACAGATGTAAATGTCTAGCCACAGAAGACCCTAGGCTCTAAAATGGATGGATACACCATTCTGTAGGCTTGGATCCAGAGTCTATGCTCTGGAGAGGGACAGTGATCATAACATACAAAAACCCCATTCTTAGTTTTTTCTATTGGTTAGCATTAATCTTCTCCTTGCTTAATACATGTGTTAGGTATTTTCCAAGATGTCTAATTTTCCCCCTGCTGTTCAAAGAGAGCCTATGTGTACTTCATGCATGCTTCTTTGCACTCGGAGGGTCGATGAACTAAAAATGCTGGTGTCTAAGGGCACCAAAGTCCTCTTAAGGAAACCAAGTCAGAGACCTATGGGATACATTCATATCATCAAATTTCTTGTCTGTGTATGTAACAAAGTTCGCTATCTCAGTTTACTCGGCCTTTCCAAAACATCCACAGCCAACAGACTTACCCTCAAAACAGAAAAACAATTTATTAGTGTGACAAGCAGAATATTTACAAAGCATATTACCGAATCTAAACACCGATTTTTTTTTGGACACAGAAAGGGAAGCATAAAGGCCCTCTGTAGCAGTCACAGCAAACCACTGCCTGGAGCTTTGCCACTTTTCAATTCTGATTAAACACTTATCCATCCAACCACTGAAGCCATCCAGCATACTCTGCTGATGTCCGTGCAACTGATTTGCTAATACAAGTGGATGAACTAGCCCAACCTATAATCACTTCTCCTTAACAGGAATGGGACTAGAGAGACAAATACTGTTATCCTGGATTCATCCACATTTTTGAATTACTGTTCTAATTGTTACATATGCCTCACCACAAGAAATGAAATTTCTATTTCAGATTCCCTCAACCACATCAGTTATCACACAATCATAGAAACGTTGAGTGGAAAGGAGCTCCGGAGGTCATCATGTCCAGCCTCCCACTGAAAGCAGGATGGTCACCAATGCTGCATCAAGCCACCTGTAGTTTTGTCCAGCCTGGTCTTGAAAACCTCCAAGAATGAAGACTACAACGGTGCAACCATGAGTCAGTCAAGCTAAAGAAGCGAAGCAATTTAAGGCTGAATGGAAGACACTATCCCCGAGTGAGAACCAGCTCTGGTTGTGTAATCTAGCGGTTTGTTTTATAGAATACTCTGCTGATGCTTAAGGGTGATATGTTAAAACAGGGAATATGTAGACTGATCTTCTTATAGCACTGGGATAAACTAATGAAAGGGAAGTCTTTTTAGGAATATTATTGCACACAAAAATGCAGATACAACCTGAAGCTCAAATTCCTCAAGTCACAGGGGAATATTTTGCTGGGAAAATAATACAAGGACTACATATCACTGATTACCTGCCCTGTTCTTACTCTCTTTCTTTAAAAGATATTACTGGCTACTCAAAAATACAGGATACTTGCCTAAAAAGACCTTTGTTCTTTCTGTACCCTCTAAAGTTCATCATTAGGGTTCTTGTTCTAAAAATCAACAGATTAACCGCCACCCTCACCCCCATTTGCATCACAATCTTTAATCTCATAGTATCAACAAAGCTAAATGTTCCAAAATATGAGATCTTAATTATATGGATCAAGACAGAAAAGGAGGCTTAGACACTTAAGGGAGCTACATATTTTCTGGCTGTCACCAGCTTCAAGCTACTACATTGTTTGTTGTTCTGAGTTATCTTTAAATCTCTCTGTGCCTCTGTTTCACAACTTCAGTAATAACACTGCTTAGACATGTTTCAAGAATATTTACCTAATATATAGTTAAAACACTCTTGTCACTATTGTCATGCTAGTAGATGTCATTAATAGTTACCCAGGCAAAAAATTAGAATTGCATCATCACACATTTGAGGTATACATGTTAAAAACAATTGCTCAGATCAATTTACACAATAGAAAACTGTAAACCAAAAATAAGACACCTAGTTTAACAGTATCTTTGAAAAGGCGAAACATTAATTATTTCACCTCCAAGACTTTGAAAGGTAAATAACACCACTTTGATACTGTATATACTTAGTGTTCATGCAAAATTATGAAGACAACAAGTTCCAGCAGATTCTCTTGCACCATTTTCATCTTTCTGTGCTTGTATTGTTTATACACCCTTTGGTTTCTCTGTTCCTGAGTCAGACATGCATCATCTCTATTTCTGGGAAAATATTATTGACATTTTGTCCTTGGGTGTCTGTCACTGGTCAGGGGCAGGGCGAGACTATCTAATGCATGGAATGTAGGTCATGAAAAGCTGAGGGCACTCAAGATGTTTTTGAACCAGAAAAAAGGCTTTGCTGGAGTAGGAAAATAAGAAATTAGACAGCTTCATGTGATTTAATTTTAGATGCTTCACTGAAACAGCACAGCTGCTCTGCTGGTAACATCTTTTCTGGAGACAATGAGCTGAGTGTTCTTACAATGGCTTAGTGCTGGTAGGCAAACTGGGTAAAATTCAGCAGCTAAATAGAACTTCTTTTTTTCTCTGCAGAAATATTGGGGAACTCATCTGTCCTCTTCTCCTGTTCAGCTTGTGTGTGCACGAAAGCGCTAGGTACATACTAAAGCTTAGACACTACCTCACCACCTCCAGCCCCATCCAAGGCAATCAGTAAAGAGCATTTAGCATTACTGACAAAGGAATTTGGGACAGTTGGAAAGTGCTTCACAAGTTTTTTCCATTCCACTTCTTCTTTCTGGGCGGTCCTTACCAGAGCCTGCTCTGGGTTTTGGCTCTTCTCTACCCAAAGCTGGCCAGAATAATTTCAGTTATATAACATTTGCCAGACACTCCTCTGTTCTTCAGACTGTTCCTTTTCACCACATTACCCCAGATTTCCAATTAGCCTAATAGCATTTCCTCCCCTACCTACTTCATCAAATTCTCTCCTTGGCTGTCATTATCTCTGTGGGAATCTCTACATAATATTTAAAATCATTTTACATCCCTAACTCTTACTTCTGCAGTCCAAAGTTAAAGCATAATATTGCTCTCTCCCTGACCACACTTGAATGGGTACCCAACAACAAGTTACAAAGGGAGATATTCCTATCTCAGCCATCGTTACCTATCTTAGGAAGCTCTCATTTCCCATAGCCAATGGAGAATAATGCTTTTTCTAACTCTGGTACAGGTACTAGGCATAGTGAGTAGCCTTAAACAGTACAAAATATGCAGCACAGAAGTCTTAGAAGCATTCATGTAGGAAACACAATTTCCTTCCCAGAAAGCAGACACCTCTCTTTCATGGTTCTGTATCCCAGCTAAATTTTCAAGGAACTAAAAGAAGTGATGACTCACAAGGTATAAATATAATGTTGTTGGTCCTTGTTATTGGTCCTTTTGATATTCTGCTCCCCTCCCTCTGCCCTTATCAAGTGATGTGTGAAGAACATCCCTTTGGCTGCCAGCTGTCAACACCAGCTCAGGTGTTAGTCATAGCCTGGGCATGATCCTGAACCCACATCTCACAAGTGGTCACTCATTTACTGAAGTTAGGCTTGTACATCTAATTTCTAACGGTAGCCAGGTGGTTACTGAGGATTTTGAAGATTACTGAACCTAGTGATTTCCAAGCCAATGTTTATAGAAATGGGAGGCACAGGATGTTTAACGTCTGTCTGCTGCACTTCAAGGGCAGTAACCAGAAACCATGCAATCCTCCATCATTATTTAATAGCTCATTTGAGAACAACAGGGTGATTCCCTTTTCAGCAGTTGTGGCCCAAAACCCACAAGATTACATAACTTCAATCACCTATTGACAGCTTACAAGAGAATAAGCTAAAAAGGTCTTTGGGGATTTGGAAGTTCCTGATTGCAGAAGCATAATCTTAAATGAAGCAACATAAAAAAATTATCAGGGAATAAAAGACATTTTTTTCAGAGTTACAGACAAATGCATATAGCAGATAATTTCTCAGTAAAAATGCTTACTAGAAATCCTCAAGTTTGTCTGCAAATGTAATAATTTCCAGGAGAGGAAGCAATGTTGTAGATAAATGATGCAGAATGATCTCTGCACTGACAATGAGAAAAATGATACCATTTAGTCATTTGAAAATACGTGACGTTACTCCACCTGATTTTTAACAGTAAGTGGAAACAATTAAGAAGAATAAATTCTAGAGTGCCAATTCAGATGTACATATGTTGTAGTAGACCTAATTAGCCCTTATAAGGACTCAAAGGGAAGAGCTGCAAAAGGTAGATCAGATTAGAATGTCATTAAAAAGGAGAAAACTGAAAATAGCATGTCCGAGGCTTAGACATTTCAGATTTTCCTGTAGTATCCAAAGTATAAGACAAGAGAATGTACTAAACTGACATTTAGCAAGAGGGAAAAAAATTGGATGGATGCACTGGTTAAACATAATGTAACTCCAGATATGAGTGAGGCTGTGGGGATAAGTTTTCCTGAGTAATTAATCCACAGAGAAGAAAAGTTCAGAGGTAAAGCAATTAGGAATGACTACTCCAAACTGGAGAGACAAGTTAAATCAGATGTTTCAGTTGCTGACATGGCTGTATTTCATGTGTGCTTTATCACTCGTTTTACTATCAATAATGAATCTAGTAAATGAAACAATTAAGGCCAATACAGAATGCAAGATAAAACTTGATTACAAAAAGCCTTTAAATCCAACTCAGCTAAGGCATAATACTTAGAAGTCTCAGACTGTTAACTTCTATCCCAGTTGTTCAGTTAGAGCCTGAACTGTAACCTTTGAAAATTAACAGACTCCCACAGGAATGCGGAATTTCAAAATGTAGTGCTGTTGCATGTCTTTTTCCACTCATCTACCTGATCTAAAACCAGTAGATTAAAGTCACATTGTATAGGAGTTTGAATTTTAAAACTCTGGATATGTTATTAAATGCAGACAATAAGCAGTAGCAAGCACACAGGGAAAATTCTACACTTCAAGCCACGATTTTTCTTTTCAATAACGTTTTTGCAGTTCTGCTTTTTATGCAAACTGAGACTCCTCAGGTTCAGTCTGTCCCCTCTGTAATTCTCTGGTGATACAGTCTGCAAACATGCTAAGTACCAAAGCTCACAAATACATACCAGTACTTCAAACCCTTTGAAAACCAAGACTCTTTCAGCTTTTCCTTCGAGAAGAGCTGCTCTGACAGGCACACCAGCTGCTCAGACCTGAATAAGGGCTTTTTGAAGCAAAACCCATGAGCACACCGAACTTTCAAAGTGAGACTGTAGTAGATGCATACTGCCTGAAAATTAGGAATAAGTCAGAGCTGTGATACCTATGATGGCATTTGTATTACACAGGCAATATTAGTAACAGGCAGCATCTTGATTGAAACATTAAATCAGCCATCTCTTTGACTTGGCTGTCTATCACATTAAAGAAAACAAGTGCCTGAAAGACTGAAAAGTTCTCAAAGTGATAAGAGTTTTACAATTAAAACCATTTCATGCCAGATTTCTCCACACTGAATGCTTGCAGTAGATAACTTGCACATCTGCTAATGGCATATGTCATTCCTTGGCTGTTTCAGTTTATGGTACACTCTCCTCTGAAGAAAACAATCCCAGATTTTTAAAACTTTATCTTTCCCCTTTCCAATGGCTTAACTTCTGAAGAAAACAGAAATCTGCTTTCCACGGGAAAGGAAGGCAGGTGAGATGTCAGTATATGCCTGCGACTCTAGAAAAGACAGGTAACAGTCCCTGGGAGGTCGTGACTGGTCAGTATTGTAGTTACTCTCCATTTTCACGTTTCCTCCATAATAAGGCTGAAAGGCACTGAGAAGATTTCTCCCTGTATCTGTGCTATGGAAAGAATACAGTCACCAGAGCAGCAAGATTGGGCACGACTCTCATGCTGATACTAATGAGGTTCCTGGTATAATTTCCATACCCCCTCTAAGCTGATGCTATAAATAACAATCAATGCAGCCTTACATGGCTAAGTCTTGATAAAGTTTCTGATGGTGCCAAAATATCCTATTTCTCTGTGCACCAGATGCTTTTAATAAAGTGACTTCCATCTTATGGAACTGTGTTTGCATTACCCTCGTCCCCCTGAGCTGCTTACAGTAATGCTTACAGTTGGGTCAGCCTTTTTCCCCTGTCTTAACCTTTTGCCTCTGTATAAGAAATAGGATCATTATTCTCTGGAGCCACCCACAAAGAAGAAAGGATGTGTATGGACACCCTCTTTCTGAGCATTTCACATTGATTTAAGACTTTGTTCCATTCAGGGCTCGCTTCCACTGCTCTTAGAGAAAGCACTCTAAAACCAGCCAGTAACAAAGCACAAATAATTAAAAAAAAAAAAAATGGGTGAAAGGAAAAGAACTGTAAAGCTGACAATAACACATGGACTTTGTTTCCAGGTGACCCGCTGTGAAGTGCCTGCTCCCAGAGCTGAGTCCAGAACTCTGTGTAGGTCCCGACCACCTGAGGGGCATCCCATTAGAACTGTCTTTTGAAAAAATTCATTGAGACACAAGGACCTAGCCTAGGTCACTCCGCTAAGTAAGCTAAGGTCATGCTTGTTGCTATGCCCTTGTTCAGAATTGACAATCCTTAAATCCTTTTTCTCACAGAAGTACAGTTTTTGCCATTTTCCCTGACAGTGACTTTGTTAGGCCAATTGACTAGGAGATGAGAGATGTTAGTTTGAACTCCCTTAACCAACAACTGGAATCAAAGCCTGATTCCACATTCCCTGGGCAAGTGGCAGAGTCACAAGTATGTTGTATTGAAAGATATATTCCCCCCTAAACATGTTTTTGGTGTTTGGGTTTTTTTAAAGAAAGAGGAAACCACCACAAGGAGCCAGAAAATACCATAGCACAGCACCCCTTCAAGAACACCTACAAGAGCAAGCTGGGGAGCAGAGACTCTGACATCCTACACAGATTTTGGCTTAACTACAATACTCAGTCTCATCACAACTGCATTGACATAGGATAGATGCAGAGATGCAGCTGTAGGTGTGCACATCTTTGTGGTTTAGATGTTTCTCAGCATCGATGGCTCTTGAGGAGAGGTGTTTCAATATTGCAGTACTAGACCTCAGTACCTAATCTCAGTTAAGATTTATTTGAGATAGCTTCTCAGACCCCAGTCCCTATAATCTAGTCCAATTAGGTCATTGTTTTTCCCCTTGGGGCAGGAATCACGCAGCACTCACAGGACACTGAGTAAGAAATTCCAAGTTTTCCCATTCTTGCTTCCAGTGCAATTAGCTAATGTATTTATTGTAATTCATGAAAGAGATCTGTTGAGAGCTTAAAGGTCAACTGGTCTGAATGGAACTAAATCCATCTTCTATGTGGAAAGGAAGAAATAAAAGACATGGAAAAAAACAACTGACCAAAAAAAATCCCACCCCAACCTTTCCACAATGTTCGCGTTCCAGTAAGTACAAAAGTGAAGCAATTGCTGTCCCTTCTTGCTCTTAATGAGTAAGCACATTGCTGACTGCAGCACATCTGCTGTATGGGGTGGACTGACAGATACTACCCATAGCCCACATTGGGATAAGGTCTTCAACAGAAGATCGAGGAAGCCGAGATGGAGATAAGGGTTTATGTGCAAGCCGTAGGACTGATCCCAGAACTGCTCAGTCCATGACTACTTACTTTCACTGACTTCTACCTCTGTGGCTCCACTGTTGCACTCTGGTCTATGTTAGAAAACTTCACAGATGAAGTCTTTTACTATTGATGAGGGAGAAGCAGAAAAAAAAAAGACGCGTATTCCGACACTCTTGCCTGTGCGTTAAGCCATATGCCAGGCATGCAAAAAATCTCAAACAAATTCTCGAAGCTTTTGGGAAATATATCAAACCACAAACCCAGGCTAAGTCAGAGTGAGTGTGTGTCAATGCATTTATTTCGAGTTCAGTAGTAGCTGGGGTCTGACTGTAAGCTTCAGGCTGCACACGCACAGAGTGAAGTCAGTTGGTGCTCTGAAGAGGTTCCAGTCCGCAGTAGGAAAAGGGACCCAGTTCACTCCAGTACAGGCAGCAGCTAGATGCCTAGTTTTTGAAACGGGAATTTGAATTCATTTATGCCCCAGAAAGGAAAATCCTAATAATAGCCTTATCAGAACTATGTCTACTTTATTTAGAACTGGAAAGTAGGGTTGTAAAGGTTATTTTCTGAGATCTGATAACTCTTTACTAAAGGACAGAATTTTATTACACGCTATTGAGGATCGGATTAAAGCTATTCTATGGGAGTCTTCTTAATCTTCCATTATTGGTCATATTACCTTCTGCATCACCATAAATGGATTTAGAAAAGTAACTGGAAAAAGAGCTGATCTAATTGCAGTAGTAAGTACAGCCTCAAGATTCAAGGCAACAATGAGATGCCACGGGTTATTTTTTTAGTTTTCAGCCAAAGATGTACGAAGCCTGATTTAAAAAAAGCATTCTTACAAAAGACCACCACTAATTGGGAGATTCTGCCAGAGGAAAAAACCATCTGTTCTAAAGAAACAGTTGCCACAATTTGTTGAGTTAAAAAGATATATCTATTTCATATTCAAATCCTGTTTGAACAATAAGATACTGTTGCAGGAGATGTCACGAGAATAATGTGTAACAAAAAATGTGTCTCCAGGCTATAAGAGACTAAGGGCAACTGCTGAAGTTGAGTATTACTATCAGTATATCCAGCTCCACAACAAATGTTGTGAAACTGGCTTTAGTGTTGATTCAAATTTTATCCTGCTTCAGCAGCAGTTTTGAAAATACAATTTTGTTAGTTCTGTAGCTATATGTCTGGGGAGACCAAGAAGCTCTCGCAGTATTAGAGACTAGCACCAGATTTTGCCATTGCATCTTATTCTAGTTATAAATTGGATCTGGTATTTTGAATAGGAAGGTAATGATTTTGATTATTGAGATACCTCTTCATTAGTCTAGGAAAAAAGTAAGAAGATGACATCTGGGCGATTTCTGTGAAACTGTGTGTCCTGTTTCTCTTTCAAGTAATCACAGTTACTTGTGCCTTTATATTTCTCACTTCAATAGCAGCGATGGCTATCATCTATTTCGTCTAAAAGCTTTCATCATTTAGGAAATGTTAGTGCAAAATACTGTAGCCCATCTCTTCAGTGACAACTTTGGTACAACTCTGACTCGTCACATACTTTAACGAAGCTCAAGGTCACAATCCCTTTACTCCAAAATGGTCAATATCTGAGCTAAGTATATTTAAAATTCAGGATACACCTGAGCTGTTCTGGAATTCACCCTGATCAGGGTAAAACTCCTCTCATTTGAGGGCAACGTTTTCTTAGAGGTTAAACTTACTCTGTTTTATTTAGCTAAAAACTACAGACCATTACATAGTCATATTGCTTTTACTGACCATGTGCACTCCTCCAGAAGAGTATCAGAAAGTAACACCTTGAGACTGCCTAGTCACATTTTTATTTATTACCACATTAAGGGTGGGACAGGACAGGACAAGACTTAAGAAAGAATAGGATAGGATAGGATAGGACCATTACATAGTCATATTGCTTTTACTGACCATGTGCACTCCTCCAGAAGAGTATCAGAAAGTAACACCTTGAGACTGCCTAGTCACATTTTTATTTATTACCACATTAAGGGTGGGACAGGACAGGACAAGACATAAGAAAGAATAGGATCGGATAGGATAGGATAGGATAGGATAGGATAGGACGGGACGGGACGGGACGGAACAGGACTAGACTCTCCTCCATTTGGTTTGATGTATCTGCAATTTAATTCTTGCAATGTTTCAAAAGGATCTGAACACTTTTAGCTTGTTTCTTCAGAAGGAGTCAACGCAGTAATTTATACAGATCCTAAAACTGGCTGTATACTTTCCAGCTGGCCACTTGGCTCAAATCCAGGTCACTCCTTCACATAAAATTATAGCTGTTTCATGACAAATGCAAAAGGACTTTGTTGCTCTTAGTCCTGTTCTCAGCAGCTTGTAATTGTAATCACAAAGACTAGTACCTTGTTCATATTTGCAACAAAGATGGAAGTGATTGACTGATGTCTGGATTTACTCTCTGCCTTCTTCATATTGTTTTTCAGTGTCACCACTGAAAATAGAGTTCATCAATATTTATCAGATAATGTTTTTTTTTTTCCACAAAAATAAAAGTTTCCTTGGAGGAAATTACTATTTTCCATGCTATAAAGATTTCTTATTTAGCTTCCTTTCATGACAAGCTAATGAATAAATCTTACCTCACTACATCCCCCCCTCCCCATTCTGATTTACAATATTGTATATAGGTAATATCAACGTAGGAACTCTTGTTAAAAAGTTAAAATTTCTCAGATTTTTCTGTTCATAAATCCTCCCTTTCTTTGCCTGACACTTTCCCAAGCTTGTCTGCTGCAACTATTTGGAAAAGACAGTTTTGCAAAAAGCAAAGGGTGGGAGTGGAAAGACAGGGATCATGGAGGTAGAGGTTATTTAATTTGACGACCTAACCTAAGTGGTGAAGCACATAATATACAGCTCTAGTATAATGCCTAATGGGTCTTCTGAATGCTTTAGTAGCGGAAAGGCTGGATGCTTTCTTGCATCTTGAGGAATCAAAGAAAATGGAATAAATCTTGTCTTCTATTTTCCTCCTGAAAACTGGCTTGCTTAGAAGTCTTGCCAGTATCAAAATAGCTGCCTGATGAGTTTATACTGTATAATGTGCACAAATTACTTGGCTTCTATTAAAGTCACCTGCTGCTATATTATTCCATGCATGAAAATAGAGAATACCAGCCAGTCTATGCATATTCCGCTTTTTAACAGATTTACGAGGAGGCTGACAGGTGACTCGTAGCTAGCCACTTCTAGCGCACCTTAAAAGCCTCAGCTGGTTCTCACAGCACAAACACTCCAACTGTTTCAGGTGTTTCAGACCTTCCAGAATCCAACATATTGTTAACGTGCAAAGATGTTTATGGGGATTTTTCCTATTCCTGGTTGTTCAAATGTTGAATTCTTTGTAGCTGGCTGATAATGAAGGCTGTTTTCCGAAAAAAACCCACGACCTTTTCAGACAAATGTTTGCTGTCACTGTGCAGATAAGATCTGTCAACACAGGCACAATTTTTGCACACACAATAAAGCATTGTTCCACAGCAGAGTCAGTCAGGACAGTTAGCTACAGACCATGGGCTGACTTCTACCTGGTTGAGCACAGTTTTGGAGATGCATCACCTTTCAAGCACTGGATACATCTGGATGAGTAATACTGTGGACTTCAAGAACCTTCCCTTACTTGCTACTTTTTTTTTTTTTTTTGTCTTGGATGACAACACATCAAATTAATGAGCCTATATACCTAAGTATTAATGCAAATATCTTTCATAAGTTACTTCAAATATTTCGTACCATATAATGAAGAGAGCATCAGATGACATTTCGCGAAGTGTTTCCCATTAGAAGCAAATTTCATTGGGATTATTTTTTTTCCTCCAAATCCTGTAAATATGGAGAGCGTCCTTGCCCTCTGACTTCTCCCAGTTTTGATTCAAGCGCTGGACATTTCATCTCAAAAAATTACAAGAAAGTGGAAGATTTTCTGTCAAGGCTGAATTAATCTTGTTTGACATATTAGTTTTGAGTTTTTCCTATGATACAAAGCATGGCATTAGTTTACAGAGGTTAAAAAGAAATGTTCTAAGGGATACTTCCTTTTCTTTTTTTTACTATTCCATCTATAAATTATAAGAACGTTAATATCCTACTAGAATTTTCTAGTTGAGACTTAAAACACAAAGAAAACATACATAAAAGTAGAAAAAAAGGAAAACCAAGCCCAAAACTGATTCTTTCCGCTAAAGGGGAAACAGAGTATGAATTTGAGCCAGGAAAACAAAACATGTTGGAGAATGGATGGTGACTTACCAAAGTGAAAAACAAAAAAATCATTGAAATTTAGACTGTCAGCTGAAAGTCAGTCCAAATTAAACGTTCGGATGCTTAGAGACATCAGCCCGCGTAATTGGGCAAGTTGCCTTTACCCTGCTGAGACACTGAAGTCAGACATCTATAAAAGCACATATTCAGTCATGAACTAAGGTTTCAGTGAAGAGACGGAACATCAGAGAGGAGGCAATGTCCATTTAGACATCTATCTTCTTGCAGACCACACAGGCTCATGGAGTCTCATTTTTTTTAATCACATAGAGACAGTATTTGTAATTTGATAGTATAGTCTTATTTGCCTGGGATTTTGAAGTGCTTCATGTTAGGAACTGCTACCAGTTACATCTAATGGATGCAGGCACTGAAGAAGAGGAGGAGTTGAACAACTAGTCCAACATCAATCACAGTCTGGAATAGATTTGAACTGCAAACTCCCTACTTTTCAAATAAGTTGCAGAAAACATTCTATCTGCATTAAAGTCAGAGCTTATTTACCACAGCCACCTCCTCCCTCACCCTCTTACTGCCATGTGACTCTCATTCCTGTGGTCTGCACAAAATGCAATCAAAATCATCCTTTTTTTCCAGACATTTATCATTTCCATTTTCAGTTCATTTTATCAGCTGCGAAGTTATTAATCTGACTTTAAAAATCCATCAAAATCTACCCGTTGCTGCTTATTTTATAACTTCAACAATTAGAAGCCCTTAAAAAATTCAGGGATCTTCCAGTCTCCCTTGGAGTTATTCATGGAGCATCACCACAGTTCTAAGGTTCACAGAAAGTTAATACGAACTATTAGATGGTTTAGAGAGTTTTTAAAACAGTTCCAAATTATCTGAACCTCCTGATAAAATAAGAAAAAGAAAAAAAAGAAAAAGAAAAAAGAGGAAGAAAGAGCACCTAGCTCTAGATACACCTTACACCTGTCTAACTTCATCCTGAGCTACTGTTAAACTGGAAAGTATGTCATCATTATCACATGAATTGACTGCCACGTTTGGTATTATCTCATTTGATAATACGTCTGTATCACAGAAGGAATATCTGTTAGACTATGTTTTAAGAATTATTGCCAATACTTCCACCAGTGTTTTTAACTGATCAAGGGTAAGGGTAGCTCTTTTCAAGTTCGCAGTGTCAGATTTTTTAACATCTGCTAGCCACAGAATTCATTTTTCATCTTCGCATTTCCCTGATGAACACTTCCACAATTCTTATATTCTTATTCATAGTCACTTCCCTTTTTGTGTGTTATACGTGCACAGACTGCATCTGTGCATGTGAAATGAATCCATGTGAATGCATCGTGTATGGTTTATAGCATATATAACCTGGAGTTTAATAGGTCTGTGTGCTATGTCATCGTCATTCATAAGATCAGGGGTACTATAGACTTGCTACCAAGGGCAGATGAAATACGTGTTGGACTGCCTAATTGTGATCACTCACTCGCAGAGATTGGGAGGGCTGTTTTAGTATTCGCATCATGAGAATTCCAGTACGGACCAGATTTCAGTGTTCACCAATGTATTAATCACATGCTTAGCTTCAAACTTTTTTTGCTTCAAAGGTTTTAGGATCAGGGCCTGGGTTTCTCCGGTGTACTTGTGCTGGACCCACAGGCAGTTTATTTGTTAAGCAGACCCAGCTCTGGTGACTAGAACTCTGCGGAGCAGACGAGCATTAGTTTAACGGATAATTAATCTACCTGTTTTCTCTTTCAGGTTTTTGGTTGCGCTACGTTGTCAATCACTCTTCTGTTTCCAATGAGCCAACGTGGTGTTTACCAAGGCTCTTGAGACTTCACATGGAAAATGAGCAGTTATTTTGATTCATTGTTGTAACAGATTGTAAACCTCTCCTCTGTTTTTAGAAACATTTACCATAGCAGCTGAAAAATGATTTTTCAAAATACTATTGCTACAGCCATGGGATTAGATCTTGGGTTTGACCCAAAACACCCTCCATGCCTCTAAGACCCTCTTTTCTAATCCTCCTAATCTCTGCATACACACACACAAAAGAAGGTTAAATAGCATACTGACTGGGGTTTTCTTTTCTGTTTTTAGGCGAGAATTTCAATCTAAACCAAATCTACCCTATGTAGTACGTTACAATCTATATGACTTTCTATTTGTTAATGTTGGCACAAATAGAGGTGAGGAATTGTCAGTGAAAATGCGCTGAAGTATTTTTGGTACTAACAGCAGAAAGACTTCTGCTACACATCATTAAGCAGTGAGCTTTAATTTCATGCAGCTCTTTCCTATTTTGTATAAATTTAAAACCTGAACATAAAGCAAATTCTCGAAATAGTATCATTCTAGCTTGAGATTCTTACTACAGAGAGAAACTCTATTTTTTTCACTGTGATTGGAAGTGTTGAGATGAACTAGCAGGAAATCTTTGCTCCAAGAAAGATGTTTACATTCAAACTTGTTCTTCCCTAAATCAGGTCACAAACCAGTGCTGTGGTGTCAGAAATTGCCACACATATACATTTCTTCTTATGGTCAGTCTCCAGAAAATATAGTACCCATAAGCCACACACAGTGAATCACGTAATCTATAAGGTATTCATGGCATACCACCTACATCTTCTGGAGAATCTGGACCTCAAATGTCATGAGAATGGGACTGCATAGAGACATAGTTAAATAAGCCTCTGCATCATCCAGCCACTCCTAACCCCAGGAAGAGCTAGCTGATGATTGAGATCATGATTGCCTTTCTCTTCTGCTTCCTCTTCTTCCATGCTAATGGAGAAAGCAGGACGGCGCATAGCTCGTTTTTTCACTCTTTGACTTCTTACTTTCTTTTCTTCTGTAAAATAAAAGGACCATAGGGGCTTGATTTCACAGAGGGTGCATCTGTGACTATAAACTCGTGCTGCACATGCAAAATTTAAAATGTGTCAACATTCTTTTTGTTCAAACTCTAACATTTTTTGACTGCACGACTCCTTGCTGCCTCACTGACCATCTGAAGCTTAAGCATTTCTTTGCATTTACCCACCAAACTTCATTGACCTGAAGAGGATGATAACTGTAGCAAATTTGTACGTGTTAGAAGAGGAATGTAGGTGTCATTAAACAGGAGACAGAGTTTTCTGGAGGAAAGGAAACTATATTTTATGCTGATTTATCATCTGCAGAAGCATGTTCTGAAACTTGGTGCGATGGAGGTTGATAAGGAAGGTCTTTGCTGTTAGCAAGCTGGGGGAGGTAACTTCTCCCCAGCTGTTGTAATTAATAGCAATTGCTGCAAACTCTCACAGTCTTCAGAGCTACACACAGAAACAAATTATGCCTGACCTGCAGCAGCATGCAGAATTATAGAAACCTACCCAAAGTCCATGGAAGGGCTTTGCTAGCTGACAAGCTGACTTTCAGGTATCTTTTACAGAGCCTCTTTGCCTTAGTCTTTCATTTCAGAGCCTGACTGCATGCCACTAGGGTTGACTGCATTAGCAATTGACTCTGTTGGGTCAAATTTCCTCAGTACTCGGCAAAATAAATGTTGTGTTATGAAAATACTGCTCATTTAAAAAATAATCTTAGTCAAGGTTCATATTTCTCTTAAGAAAATACTGATTTTATTTAATTACCTACCATCTTCTGGCGTAAAACAGTTCAAAAAGTAAGTTTTGCAAATATTGTTCCAAGTTAAGGCAAATCTGTAATGCCTACCAATGAAAAGTGTGTAAAGATTACTATTTTTCTTTTCCATATTATACATTAAATTGCTTCAGTGGTACAACTGAGCTGTAGAAAAGCTTGCTTTATTTTAAAGGGGTGGTGGTGATTTACAGAAGTTTGCCAGGCTGCTTTCAGAGGCTGCTCTTTTTCAATTTGCCAGGATTTACTCATGTGTCTTTCTTTTTCTGCAGCTGCCGTTACAGATGTGAAGCCAAAAAACCCGACCCAAAGCAGCTCCCTCAGCTTTCATACCACGTTCGATTTCTGCGCGTGGTTGTTCAGCCTCATACCAATAACTCTAATGATATCGATTAGCAAGAAATCGGAGAACTTTTCCTTAAAAAATCTCAGAAGCGCTCAGAAAATTTACTGTAACAAAACCAGTAAAAATGTAGACCACATGTACAGACTTTTAGGGGGAAAAATGTGAAACAATTGTGTGCATTTATCATTGCACTTCTCATCACTTCTTCAAACTCTGCCCACTGATTTCTCCTCTTCCTATAACATCTGACATCCCAAACCACTGAGAAGCTGTAAAGAGCTTTTCAGAACTTCAGAACTCCCTTAATCTGCCAGAAAATTTTCTCTGCTTTTCCCTAAATGGGGGATTTCAGTGTAAGATTTATGGGCCAGAATGGCAATATCTTAGTATACCAGAATGGCAATACTTAATCCCAGAGTAGTAACATATTTCAGATGTTGAAGTCTTTCTGTAGAGGTACAACTGGCAGCTTTATGCCCCTAATGTAAGCAATAGCTAGTTTTCCAGTGGGATATACAGCTTGCAGGAGGAGACCTGCATAACTTGCAGTGGGAAACCGAGTACCGGTGTCTAACCACAAAGACTACCAGCATGATAGACTTTCAAGCTCAGATATTTTTATGTACATAAAAATGGTATTTGGGAGCATTTTTGGTGGTTTAGGTGTATTTTCCTATGTTCCTTGCATCTGGATTTATAGACAAGAAAGAAACGGCTTTAGAGGTAAAACAGCTAGAAAGGCAAGTGTAATTAATGCATTTCAAACTTTGATCAGACAACTTTTGGTAGGTGGCTGTGGTAGGCACGTCATAGTTAGTGAGCTTAACACCTAAGTAAGGCAGGATCCATCATTTTGCTACCTTCAATTGAAAAACCTACCCCATGCTCTTGTACATAAACCTAGATTACACTCAAAAAGAGTTCATTTCTCCTGTTGCCTCAGAACTTTATGGATTACTTATGCTGGACACAAGACAAAGCTGAGATTATTATTTTTTTTTTAATCATCCAAAATTAGGATTGAAATTTAGCTGCTTAGCAAAGGCAAAACCTTCATTATTCTGAAACCGGTTTAAGATTGCAGGGTTGAAAGTCATCTCACCTAACTTGGGATCTGTACTGCAGAGACGTGTACATCAGTTCCGGTCATCTGAGGCCCTCTTTACAGGAAGGAGACTTTATAGTAAATATTTTTAGGATACAAATTTTTGGACCTGTTTTCTCTACTTTCTGAGAAGAGGAAAGCTACTGTTTCCTCCCCTAGATGCTAAGGGACTTCTAGACGGGTAGCTCAGATGGAATGACTAGCAGCCTATATGACACCGACCCTGAGGTGGACTTCCTCCTACAGAAGGAGGACAGACCAGTTGGCACTACTGCTGTAGTGCTGCACATCTTCTTGACCAACTAAGACATTAGAAAGTAATTTTCAAAAGCGTTAGAACTATACTGTGCAGCTCTTTGACTTTTAGGATCTTACTGAGAAGATAGCCGAAGGCTTCTTGTTTTCTTGTTGTGTGTTGGGTTAGTTGTTAGGGTTTGGGTTTGGTTTTTTTCCCAAGCTGCTTCTGGGATTTCAAGCAGCAAATCATCTTACCCGGCTATTTATAGTTACGGAGGCAGAAGATCATTTTATAGTGGAACACAACTTCAGATGGAGGCAATCGAGAAGTCACTGAACTTAGCAGCTGTGCAGCTGCATCACCAAACCCCTCACACTGCCCTATTATTTTCCTTGGCGACTGCTTCCTCTAAGAACTTGTTTTTTCCTGACGGTGTCTCAGTTGGCTGTTTGTGAGGGCCTGGCCAGTGTTTGTTGAAGAAGAAAAGAGCGAGCAGTTGCTTCTGTTATTCTCTAGAGATCTTTATAGGGAAAATGCTGTTTAATATTGACATATTCTCACAGTCTCTGGGGGAGTTTTTTGACAGAAAGGGAGGGGAAGAGGAAGGGAGGATGGAGGGAGACCTGCTCTGTCTGACCTATCTCCCCAGAGGATAAAAATCAAAAGAGAAAAAATAAATATCTTTTTCCTCTTTTTTTTTTTTTTTTTTTTTTTTTGTTGCTGTTGCAGCCTGAAGATCCACTCCTGTATCCATGCTACGTGCTCCCCAAGCATTAGTTCACTGCTAGTGAACATACTGTTGAGCATTTTTAGTAGAAAAATGCAATATAACATTACCTTGCATGTTTGCCAGAAGACAAACGATTGAACCAGCCAGCATGATCTTCTAAGCAACTCTGCCTTAACTGCTGCTGGTTCTTCATTCTGCTGAGGTTTACATCCCATGGCATGACCTGGAAGGTTCTTCTACAGCAAAACCCCACCAAGCTATGTCTGCTGGGAAGGTCTGGATCAAATCTACTGTTTGCAGAATACCGAAGTTGCGAAAATAATCTCCTACTGTGGGAAGAGGGATGGGAACAAACAGAGACCTGGATGTTTTCCCCAGGCATGTTCAGTTAAATGAAGAGTACAGAAACCCAAGTAAATAAGGGGAATAAAATAAAATAAACATGCTACACCCCCTCTCCCTTCCCTTTTTAAGTCTTCTTCCTACTTCAAAGCAATCCTCAGACTTTCGTGGGTACAGAAAGCATACCCATACACACCCTCTCTGGGATAACCTCTCAACTTTGTATGTCTTTGAACACCAGTTCGTGGCTGGTGGTGCCTAAACAGAGGCAACATCACCTTCTACATCCTGCAGTGTATTGCGGCTAAACAAACTTTTCATCCACCCATTGCCCTAGTATTATGTGGGGACTTGAAATGCTCAGCGCAGCACTCCAGACTTCAGAGCTTGGGAAGAAAAAAAAAAAAGATTCATCTTCCTTCCAGATTTCTGCTAAACCAACAAAGCCTCAAGCAAGGAACAAGCAGTCAAAACAAAATTAAAAGAGCGAGAGGCGGCTGTCTGGGATATATGGTGGGACAGAATAGCTGGTGCAAAACCAGTGGAGAAGAGCAAACAGAGCAGCTGCTGAGGAGGTCAAAACGCCAAAGTGTGAAAGAGCCACTGTGGAAGACGCCATGCAGAAGAGCTTTGCACAGATTAGGTGGTGCACAGCGGCAGTCACAAGAGATGTACAGAGAGGAGGGACTGCTGCTTGGCTGCGCGGTTGTGCAGGGCAGCTCATGCAGAACAGATAAAACAGCAAGCAGAAAACAGGTTATGCAGCAGAGCTGCTGTGCGCTGATTTTATGTGTGACATTTCTGCTGCCTTTTCAAGCCTTTTCCGATCCCCACAGGCCAAAATCCCTGGAGCTGCAGCAGGTACGACTGCCGGACCGTGAGAGCGCTCTGTGCAGCGTAGTGGCCACAGCCTGCGAATGGCCAGCTTGCTCTGCCAGCCTTTTGCATGCAGGCAAGCCCCAAGACTCATGCACCTCTTGGGTCACATCCAGTTCCCTGACAGAGCTACAGGATCCCCTGTAAGGGAAGGAATTCCCTTGGTTTTCCTTGCTTGCAAATAGAAAGTGCCTCTTTTTCCAGTGACATCATATTTTTAAACTGATACCAGAAGTTCAAGCGTGATGGAGCACTTGTGTAGTGGGGGAGCAGATGTTCACATATAATCAGCCACCAGAGCTGCTACATGGTGCTCAGGGATGGTGGCAAAGTGTGTGCCACGCTCACTGCAGTCTAAAGGCTCTCTCTCCATTATTGGTTCCTCTTGGGGTGAGACACTGGCATTTTGGGATGTTACCCTTTCCCTCCCATCCCAAACTGCTCTGAGGGCACAGAGATAAATATAAGATGCCATCTCTCCAGAAAGAGGTCTTCAGGTACCTGGGAGCTGTATAACAATCTGGCCCAGGGTCATGCCTATCTAATTATATCAAAGAAACTAAAAGACATACCTTCTTTTCTTTTAAAAAAAAAATATTTCCTAAGACTATAAATATGGCTTTGTTGTTCTCTGCTGTTTCCCCTTCTTGTTTTCTGCTTCACCCATACTTTGTCTTCCTAACAGCCCCCATCTCTCTTCATGAACGGTATTGTGTTATGCATGGTGTTATCTCATTCCTCTCTTCTACTGAACGTTGAGCCCAAGATGTCTTTAACTTGCCCGCTGCCCAATGCAGGCACAGGTGGGCAGGAGAGGTGAGAGGGAGCTGTCCTGCGGGGCTCAGCTCGCTGGCAGTGCTGAGCATCTCCCACTGCTGATCCTGATGCGCTGCAGCCTAGAAACACCCCGAAATGCTCACGTCTCTCGTATTGTCATTGCTGAGCTCTCTCTTTCCTCATTTTGCCAATTAGGCCTTGCAGAAGTAATGAAGAGGCTTTAGAAATCTCTGCGGTAATAAAAGCAGTCAGGATAACGAATATCAAAAACTTTCATCTTGTTGACCCAACCTTGGCTTGGAAAAGCTGCATCTGCCCATTTCTTTGAGAGATCAAGATCACACTTCTGTTACTTTTTTTTTGCCTGAGAGACACAGCCAGTAACTGCTTATAACAGAAAAGTTGCTGAATGTTTTGTTTTAGACACTGACTGCTGTTGTATTTTCTCTCTTAGCCAAGAAACAAAGATAGGAAGGTTGTGTTATAGTCGTAATGTTAATTGCTGGCATCAGTAGATGCTGACTCTATCTAAAGACAGAGCGATTAACCTTTGCAGCTCTGGCCAATGTCAGGGGAAGAGTGGCAATTAATAAACTGTGCTTTTGCATCTCAGCAGTTAAGGGTCACGCCACAGCTGAAATGACACAGATGCTCCTGCAGCCAAAGGAAATGACAATGCCTTCTTTCTAAAAGAACCTCATCTGACCTTTACTCCCTTAGAGTGAAATCTGCTACAACCCAATGGCACTTGCAGACTCTAAGACGCACGAGCTCCGCAAGATTGTCAGAGAAAGCTTAGAAAAAAGGGGCTGTTGGTAGAACACAACAGTTTTTGATGAGTGAGGAAACAGCCTTTCTCCCCTCCGTGCAGTTTCATGATTAAAAGGCCAAGGCACTTGGCCAGTGCCAACAACAGTGTATTGTTTTCATTTTAATGTTGCTATGTCACTTTCAGACTCTATTCAGTATTATTGTAATAAGAGTTGTCATGGAATTTATTTCAAAATCATTACTGTTATCTGGCAACCAAAAAGCTTCTCTTACAGTAAGAGCAGCTCATCGCTCTGTGGGTTTTCTTACCAATTTATTGGTCAAAAAATCTGAAAAATTGGCAACAACCTCATGGAAATATTTTAACTTGTCTAATATTAATCAGTGGGCACAAACAAACACCCCTCAGAAACTGTAAAATGGTACTCTTAATGTGGTACCTGTGTATGGGTAGGCTTGACTTTAGCCATTTAGCCTTCTGTATCCCATGGCTATCCTAAGTTCAGGACATGCTTATGCTTTTTGAAAGCCTGAATCCTAAGGTTGTATCTTAATGGAAAGGAGTTAATCCCTCTGAATATAGAATACTCAACAGGTACAAGTAAGTATCTTTTGTTGGAGTGGTGAAAACAGCTTTTCTTCTAGTGACAGCATGGGTGTCATGCCATTATTAAAGACAGGGGCATTAAGGTGATGGAAAGAAATGGTATTCATTTTTAGGAGGAATATACCCCATCTAGCTTTCACCTAGCTACAGTTGCAGTCACAGCCAGCCAGCAAGTAACGAACAGATTGCTCTTTTCCACATCTGGCATCATACAAACCCAAAGGTGGCAAGGCTTGTCACAAACAAGTAGGCTGGTATAGCCAGAAAGTGTGGAAGCGATGGCAAGCTAAAGGGAAGGTTCTACCTGCCCCAAAGATACACTCTGAGGCAAAAAGGAGTTAAACAAAGACCAAGTCTAAAAAGCACAGCTTGCTGTAGAAAATGCTCCAGATAGAGAAACTCCTCTGTCTCTTTGGGAACGGTAGCAATATTTGCTAAGAAAGAATATAGTTGTGTGGTTTAGGATACCTAGGAGATCTGGATTTAGCTCTTAGCAATTTCTCTCCCACGTTTATTAGATAAAACTCTCACACGCTCTAGCTGTAGTAACAGGGTTAATAGTGCTTCCTTTCTGCTTCTTGTCACGTACAGGCAGAATTGAGGACAACAGGATCCCAACTAGATACTCTAAATGACATCAAAGGACAACTCATAAATATGAAAAAAGTGTAAATAAATGACTTGTGTGCAAAGCCTTTCTAAACATAGTCTAAACAAGGACAGAATAATCATACCATAGGGTTGCAAAGAGTTTTCATAACATTAGGGCCCAATTTTCTGTAAGAAAATTTTCTCTTGGGAGAGTCTATTCCAGTCTGACAGAAGGCAGGGGGAAAGACATACTTGTTTAAAAAGAGGTTTACACCAGTACATTATTTGTGTAAACTTTAATCTCCTTACAGTAGAAACATACACAGTACAAGCCAAAAGTAGTATAACAATTTTACAGCAAAGCTTACCAGTAAAATGCAAAACTAATTTATATCAAATTCTTAAAAAACTGTGCACTTTCTCAAACTTAACTTTGTTCAGCACATCGTTTTGATTTATATAAGGCATTAATTCTATAAGAATCATTTACTATATTCCAAAATCGCATGACCTAGGTGTAACACTCTATAGCCTGATACCATTTTTGTTCCTTTCGATATTTACAGATTTAATCTACCTGCACTGACATGTAGCATACAAGCACTAAGAACAAATACAAGCTTTGCCAATACTATTTTCACATTGAAAAAGTTACATTAAAAAAAAAAAAAGCTCAATTGTGCATTGCAATAGCTTGGTTCTGCTGCAGCCATGATTGTAGTTTAAGAATAATTTCCCCTTTGGGCATGCTTCCTCCCTTCCAGTAGTATTTTGGTCTTTCAAAATGCAGAACTGAATCTGCTCTGAACCTGCAGGAACTGGAAGTGGACCCCATTTTTTAACAGCTACCCAAAACTTGTTTTCCTCCTCCCCCTCCCCAGAGCACAGTTCTTAAATTTCTTTGAAAGTTAAATCTTCTATAAATGGCGTAATTTAATTCATTCTAGCTACTATGTACAGAAATGGCTCAGGCAATTAAGTTAGTCCACCTTGTCATTAGTCAACAGGAAGTATAATTACTGTAGCTGTAAAGGAGGTATCTAGTGTTCCAGAATAAGTGAGTTTAATTATGGTGAGAGTTTCCTCAATTCTATTTACATGACAACTTCAGGCTCAATGTTAAATAGCAAGTCATCATTTCCTCTTCGAACTTCAAGTAGTAGAGGCGATTCATTCATCACAGCCTCTTGCAGGTCACTGGAAGTCAACAAAGGACGCCCGTTGACTTTAACTATAATATCTCCATCTTGGATCCCTCCTCTGCAAAGACAAGAAGAAAAAGGCAGTAGATATGCATTCTATGCAGGGAAAAAGTATAAAGACTATTCACCACCTCTTTGGTTGATGTGACAAATTTTTACTTGTTTTAGTTTCCACTGAAGGGAAATTCCAGCCTTCTACTGCAAATGAGTAATGGGTAGTACTCGCTAAATGCAAAATCAGGCTCGCATTATTTCATTGCGGATTTTCTTCCTTCTAAAACGCTAAAAAAACCCACCAACAGTAAAAGTAGTCTAGCCTTCTCTTTGTCTTCCACAAAACTACAGCAAAGGAGAAACAGAAAAGACTTGTAGCCGTGGCTGACTCGCTCCACTCCAGAACATGCTTTTCTTTCTCTAGCATGTATTTCAAGCATTGGAAATTAAACCACTCTCAAAATTTCGAGACAAGCAAAGTGTACCAACTGAACTACAACAAGAAAATTCTTTCTCTCTTGCCATTCAAAGGTAATCCAGAATTGCTGCTTCTATTGCCTTTGCATTTTCTTAATAATTCATAAAGTAATTTTTAGTAGTCTTATTTATTTTCCTACTGCTTTGTAAAATAGTCTTTTCCTCTAAGATAAAGCAATGTCTCAGATAATAGCTCTGACAGTGTCTTATGTGAATGCTATGCTGTTTCCTGTTTAAACTCAATCCAAGTTTCTACTTATTAGGATTCAACATATTTTTCAAAAACAAAATTTGGTTCATTGCATTTGGGGTGGTCTTTAAATTTGCACACTGTTAGTGTTTCATAATGTCATTTTAAAAGTTCTGATATGGAAATAATCCACTTTTGCAGACGTGAATAGAATCTTAGCACAAATATCTTAACTTGTTTTTTTTTTTACCCTAAAGGCACAATTTTAAATTGTTTAAATACAAATCAAGAGTGGTATGAGGAAGTACTTGAATACAAACAGAAGTATTACCTATTAGCATCTATTTTGAGATTTATTTATGGTTAAGAAAATAATGTGCTCTACATACCTATGAGAAGGTGAGTTTGGAACAACTTCATGTACATAAATTCCACTTCTGACATCAGGAAAATCAGCATTATTGTGTTTCAGTTCTTCCACCAAGCTAAAAGAAGAACAAAATTATATAGCATTTGATTCCTCTACAAAAGCAGTAGCATTCTCAAATTTATTCATATTTATTTACCATATTTATTATAGCATATTTATTCTCAAATTTTTGTGACCAAAAATGAATGACAACAGTTAATTGTTTGCCCCTTCTTCCTGTGATGAGCATGGAAGGGATTTGAATTTGGATTAAAACAAGTAACATAGATTTTAAAAGCGTCAAAACTACTTCCCTGTGCAAAGCGTGCTCTATTTAACGGTCTCACACATCTCCTGCAAGAACCTGGCTTTGGCTATTTGTAGCAGTAGCACAGAGGGCACTCACTGTAGAAGAGCACAGGGGCAGTAGCACTGCCTGCCCTAGGTGCTGTACAGGGACAAAAGACAGTCCTGCCCCAAAGAATCAATGCTGGTGGTAGGGCAGAAATATGCTAACTATTTGGCTTCCTTCATTTTGCAAGTCGTTCTTAATTCGTCTTTTATCTAGAACAATATAGCTCTTGATAACTTCCATCAGAGAGACCCGAACTGTGAGGGTTTTCCAAGGAAACTTTGGCTTCCTCAAGTTTTCTTGAGGAATTGTTTGTGCATCCCTTTCTAAAAGAAGACAGGAAGCAGCTGCAAAATAGACACTCAAAATACATCCCCTCACTTCTGAGGAGATGACATTTCAGGTCTGTGTACAGTGTGGGTTGAAATACATCCCTTCACTTCTGAGGAGCTGACATCATTTCAGGTCTGTGTACAGTGTGGGTTAAAACCCATTTCTAGAAAGAACGGGTTTTAAACTAATGATGGATTACTCTGCTGTCTGCCATGAAAATGTGGGGTCCCTCAGATGGAAAGCAAGCCAAAATGGCTGCACACAGCTTCACTTCATTTGATTTTGTACTGAGGAAGCTAACAATTAAATAACTAAAGCAAACAGACCAAGGGAAGTAATATTTTCCTGAAAACAGGCCTGGAGACATCTCACACTGCCTCATTAGATGCCACAAAAGCAGTAAAATCTCACATCGTGTTCACTTTGCAATTACGCAGAGAAACATTCTGAGTTTCTCTCTGTCAGTGGTGGCCCAGTGATGTTAATGCCATTACGCTGATTCGTTCCAGCTGACCCTTTGGGGAGGACTGCAAGAGTGTAACTCAATAAACAAAGATGGCTTTACTACAATCCCAGCTGGAAATTGTCTTGTTTAATTTTGTAGTCTACTGCCTCACTGGAAACGTGCCTACTGCTGGGAAAGAACACAAGCGTAAGAGCCCTCATTTGTTATCCCAGAATATATCTGGGTGACAGCAAGACACAAAGCAATGTGAGAGAGAAAGCCAGTAAAGAATTGGAGGAGGGTGTCCATATTCTGGCTTTGTCAACATGGAGGCGTGATGCTTTAGTTCTGAACTTTAGCAACTACGTTCTTGCCAAAGGCACCAAATCTCACATCATATGTCCTCCACTGGCACTGATAAAACTACTGCCAAACCCTCAGGCAGCTAATCCGTCACTGGCACTCACGGTCACCTGAAAGCAGCAGCTTGTTTAAACATCACCTAAAACCTGGTGTAATTCCAGACATCCTCGTCAAGAACTAAAACCCATGTTCAGGCTCTTCTTAATTTCCCTCAGCTATCAAGTGGGCATCCAACGTTACCAGTATTTAGAGAATGACCGAGAGTGATTTTCCAGGTCTCAGAACATGTATTTCACTAATATCATTAAAATGTGTGCAAACTTCATAGAAGCTAATGCACACTTCTGGATTCTCTGGAGATTTGTAACGAGAACTGAATGATGAAGTTCTGAACCACTATTGACCACATCTTGTATGCACAATCATACAGATTACCTTTCTAAGATACTTACGCAGGTGTTATTGTCAGCATTCTGATGCCAATGAAACGTTTCTTCCCATCTGAAAATAACACAGAGGATATTTAAGAAATTCAGGCAAACACCGACAAAAATAACTACTTTGATGACCTCAAATACCTGTCAGTTAAAACAGGATGTATCAGCTTTTAACAAAACAAAACAGAAATCATACACATCTACACTGAGGTATTTTTTTATTTTGGTTAGCCTTGGTGTACAGAATGACAATCCCTTTTCCTGCAAGTGAGGGTAAGAGAAAAGCTCATTTACACTCTGTAAGAGTTTTCCTTCAGGAAATTCAGGAAAATGTCTGTGATCTAGTATCACGTGACTTCAGTAAATGGAAAATTTTGTAACCAACTACCATTTCATCTGAAACTGGCCAAGACTAATCATATGGCGTTCTCCTTAAAATGTAGAAATGGGATTTAAAGAATTTAAAATTTCCACTTTTCAGACAAAGGACAACCAAAAGACTCACGCTGATCCTAACACAAATGGCTTGTTATTTCTACCCCAAAGAATAAAAACTGAGTTTTAAAAAAACCCATAGACCTTAGCCAAAATGATCACAAAAATGATCAGAGGGCTGAAGCACTTCTCTTATGAAGAAAGGCTGAGAGAGTTGGGGTTGTTCAGCCTAGAGAAGAGAAGGCTCCAGGGAGACCTTATTGCAGACTTTCAGTGCTTAAAGAGGGCTTATAAGAAACATGGGAACAAACTTAGTAGGGCCTGTAGCGATAAGACAAGGGGTAATGGTTTTAAGCCAAAAGAGGGAAGATTTAGATTGTTCATTGCAGGGGAAGTTGAACTACATGGCCTTTAAAGGTCACTTTCAGCCCAAACTATTCCGATTCTATGATTAGCCAGGACTCTACAGAATTTTACACAATGAGAATTCACTCCTTTAGGAACAGCACTACATTTCTGTACTTGGCTTTTAGTAGTCATGATATTGCACAGCTGTCTTATGAAAAAAAGCAGTTTGATGACTTCCTGAAGTGGCTGCTTCAGTAGTTAGTTATATCCGGTATGAAACAATATTTCCCCTTACTTGTTCCAGCATAACTACTTCACAATTTCTTTGAGCTTCTCCATGTTCTCATGTGAGGAAATATTTGAAAAGGAGATGTACACAGTCTAACTGTCATTGTTCCCAAGAAAACTAGTCCCAAGTAAAGGAATTAGTCCTGAATCTTACGCATGTCCAATATTCCCATTAGTGTCAGTGAAAAAGATGACTAAGCATTAGATTTAATACGCTCTGAATAATCTATAACTGTCATCCCTGCTTTTCCCTGAAATGTTCTGGCTCTCCTCTATTTTAAAGTGAAACTAATGAGATCAAAATCAGCTATGGCAAGAGTGTCATGAAGAAGTCCAATTACTCAAAATCAATGTCTCAAAAGTTTTGGGCATGGCCATGAACTAGTGCACTCACAGTGCTTCTCTAGTCTACAGGGCATAAATGCAAGTTTTCACTTTTTAAAAATATCCAAACATGATGATTCTCCCCCCTGCAATCTGGACAGTTAAATGACGAAGTTGTCTTCATGAGACACAGAGATGACAGACTCTCTGGTGACAGTTTATGGGCTGCATTAAACAGTTTGCTGCTGGTCATCGCCTGTGTGATGCAGAAATATGCAGAAGCACAAAGCGTATTCTGGGGGCTGAGTTAGGAATGTTTACATGAAAGGAAAATGAAAATGAGAGAAATGACAAAAGAAACCAACCCAGAAGAAACAAAACAGCAAGGAGGACACTAGGCAAGAATGAAAAACGACAGTAGAAATGCTGCTGATCGAAGAGGGGATTATTTCCCCAGTGGTTAGTGATACATGTAAAAAGAAGGCTTTGGGAAAAAATAATAATCCAGTAACTAAAAACTTATTCAGAACTAAAAGTCTCATTTTACCTTCCTCTTTGGGCAAGTTGGGGTATTATTTCACTCCTGTTGTTGCATTAGAATTCAAAACGGCCTTCAGCCCTCTCTCTACAATAAGCTTGCCACACTGCAAATAGTGGTTCATACTATAACAGTAGCAGGCTATGGTATAAAGTAAAACTAATAGCTAAGAGCTATGGATTACTTTAGCAATAGATTCTAGATTCCTCCCCTTCCCACCCTTCAGCCATTTTGTATGTCAGAACAGAGGTAAAAAAAACCCCACAACTTTCAGGCCTTTTGTTTTGCAGAAGTCCATTCCATTCAATTTAACCCAAGTCAAACATCTTGCAAAAAACCCCAACTTTTAATTAACAATGATTAGAGGGCATATAGTTGTAAAGTTTATTAGAAGCATCAGCAGAAACTGAAGAGACACAGACAACCGGTTGTAGTGTTTTATCATCCCCAAAGGATAGGCATCTTGACGTCAGGGTTAAGTCACATTGGCAGAACAGTATGTGGCACCTGGAACTACCACTGTCATATTACATCTGCTCTGTGAATAAAAACTCTCAAAACCTGTCATTCTGGCAATTTGTGGAATCATGAGGCAGAAGAAAAAATAATTAAGAGAACTGGAATAAAGCGAGATCGTAAATCTAAGAAGCACGTCACCAGGGTGAAGTCCCAGCAGTAGTTAAAAGAAGGTTAATGTGTTAGAACAATAAGGTTGATCAAATGTTAAACCATCGCAGCTTAAAGCTGGAGCAGAGCACAGCAGAGAGATACTCAAATCTCATTTTGTTTTTGTAAACACCAGGCCAGATTGAACACTGATTCCAGTGGTACAACGTCAAGCAAATGAGCCTCAACCACTAGTTTAAACTTAAATCTGTTTTGTGTTAATAGAAAGTCACAAGCAGCTGACCCCAAGTATCTAGAAGCAGTTCCCTATTTACAGAGATTCCTGTTCCACAGTAAGGAAAGCAAATGCATTAGGTAATATAGAATGTTTATATAATACTAATAATCAGTGCAATACTTCATTCAAATGCCATCCTCTCACAGAATGTATGAATGTTAGAATACTAATAATCAGTGCAAATACTTCATTCAAATGCCATCCTCTCATTCTTTTTCTCTCTCTCTGCTCCTGGACTTCAGAAGATCATATATTTGCAGTTATATACAATGGATGGGACTTCAAAAATATATGCTTTCTATATAAAACTGGCAGTTATCTAATCAACCGAGATTTAAAAGACTAAGGTCAAGCTTATTAAACAATATTTTGCGTATTTCCTATATGCCAGAGTAAATCTTGAAAGAGCGGGTTCCTAAAAATTTTATCATCTTCGGGCAATATCATATTTAGAGCAAAATGGTAATACCCTGAAGCTTTTTTCTATGACCTAATTGTACCATAAGGGCGGATCCCACTGAAACTACTGAAACGTAATTGGAGCAAAAGAAAACATGATAAAAACATCCCAAAAATTCTGCTTACATAGATTTTGTATGTCAAGAAATGACGCCTATACAACAAACATGAAAACTATTACTATAGGCCTAAAAAATGCAAACTGTCTCAAATATGGTGAAAATATCTCCTAGAAATTCTCGTTCTCTGTGCATCAAGAGCTTTAAATGACTGTTCTTCTGCCTGCAGCAAAACTACAAAAGCAAAAAAAAATTTAAAAAACAAGAAATAAAAAATTGCCTGTGCCCAGGGTGTGCCAAGCAGTGACAATCACACTGATGCTAAAAGTAAGTGTGAATTCTTTTCCTTTGATTATGGGATAATGTGAATGATGAAGAATTGGAAAGTAAGTTACAATCACAAGATAAGCTTGAATCTTTCTTTTTTTTGTTAAGGTTCCACAGGCAGTTATTTCTTGGCCCTCTAGATGCTCTCAGTGGGTTCATCATTCTCTGTAGGCCAAGGTGCCTGAAGGAGCAAGGTGGCCGATTTCAGCGGTGGCATCTCTAGCCTTCACCGACTTTGCAGCCCCAGTTATCAGAAACACCTTGGCACATGGTGGGCTCTCAGGACAAGGCTTGTGTTCATGCCTCTAGAGCCACGCCTGCAGGGTGAGCCGTTGCTCCTCTCCATTTTGAGAACTGGCTTACAGATAGAGCTTGTTTTGAGATGAGCAGTTTGGTTCTGAAGGGTAACATCACCAATGATACAGACGTGCTTCTCTCAGAAGCCAACAAATAGTTAGGAACCTGGGTGAATAAAAAGATTTTTTTGATGTGGCTGAAACAAAATTATGTCAGCTAATCTGAAAGGTACTTTTCAGCACATAATTAACAACTTTTTTCATCAACTTCCCCCATGGAGAAGGCTGAGGTACTCAATGACTTTTTTGCCTTGGTCTTCATTGAAAAGTTATCTAGCCACAGTGCCCAAGTTGCAGAAGGCAAAGGCAGGGATGAGGAGAATGAGGAACCACCCACTATAGGAGATTACCAGGTTAGAGACCATCTAAGGAACCTGAAGGTGCACAAGTCCATGGGACCTGATGAGATTCATCCACAGGCCCTGAGGGAACTGGCAGATGAAGTTGCCAAGCCACTATCCATCACATTCGAGAAGCTGTGGCAGTCTGGTGAAGTTCCCACTGACTGGAAAAGGGGAAACATAGCCCCCATTTTTAAAAAGGGAAAAAAGGAAGACCCAGGGAACTACAGGCTGGTCAGTCTCACCTCTGTGCCCAGCAAGATCATGGAGCAGATCCTCCTGGATACTCTGCTAAGGCACATGGAAAATAAGAAGGTGATCAGTGACAGCCAACATGGCTTCACTAAAGGCAAATTGTGTCTGACACATTTGGTGACCTTCTACAATGGCATTACAGCGTTGGTGGATAAGGGAAGAGCAACTGACATTATCTACCTGGACTTGTGCAAGGCATTTGACACTGTCCCTCACGACATACTTGTCTCTAAATTGGAGAGACATGGATTTGACTGAGAGACCACTCGGTGGATAAGGAATTGGAGGGACAGTTGCACTCAAAGAGTTGCAGTAAACGGCTCGATGTCCAAGTGTCGACCAGTGACAAGTGGTGTTCCTCAGGGGTCAGTACTGTGACCGGTGCTGTTTAACATCTTTGTTGGTGACATGGACAGTGGGATTGAGTGCACCCTCAGCAAGTTTGCTGACGACACCACGTTGCGTGGTGCGGTTGACACGCTGGAGGAAAGGGATGCCATCCAGAGGGACCTGGACAGGCTGGAGAGGTGGGCCTGTGCAAACCTCATGAAGTTCAGCAAGGCCAAGTGCAAGGTTCTGCATGTGGGTCAGGGCAATCCTAAGCATAAATACAGTCTGGATGGACAATGGATTGAGAGCAGCTCTGAGGAAAAGGACTTGGGAGTGTTGGTGGATGGGAAGCTCAACTGGAGCTGGCAATGTGCTCCCACAGCCCAGAAGGCCAACTGCATCCTGGGCTGCATCAAAAGAAGTGTGGCCAGCAGGCTGAAGGAGGTGAATCTGCCCCTCTACTCCACTACACCTGGAGCACTGCACCCAGCTCTGGGGCCCCCAACATAAAAAGGACTTGGACCTGTTGGAGCGAGTCCAGAGGAGAGCCACGAATACGATCAGAGGGTTGGAGCACCTCTCCTATGAAGACAGGCTGAGACAGTTGGGATTGTTCAGCCTGGAGAAGACTCCATGGATACCTTATAGCAGCCTTCTAGTACCTAGAGGAGGCCTACAAGAAAGATGGGGAGGGACTCTTTATTAGGGATTGTAGTGATAGCATGAGGGGTAATGGTTTTTAAACTGCAAGAGGGTAGATTTAGATTAGATCTTAGGAAGAAATTCTTTACCGTGAGGTTGGTGAGACACTGGCAGAGGTTGCCCAGAGAAGTTGTGGACGCCCCATCCCTCCAAGTGTTAAAGGCTAGGTTGAATAGGGCTTTGAGCAACTTGGTCGTGTGGAAGGTGTCTCTGCCCATGGCAGGGGGTTTTGAACTAGACAATCTTCAAGGTACCTTCCAACTCTAACCATTCTATGATTCTATGTATAACTTTAAGGGAAGTTCCTGAAATAACAGTATCTGAGAGAATACAGAGGAAAATGGTGTATGGAAACAACCCTGGCATCAGCAACTGGATGAACTCTGCAGAAACAAAAACTAACATCATAAAGATTCAAGAGAAGCAGCAGCCAAAAGTCCTGATACAAGATGAGTAGGGTGTGGACAGATAAATTGGCAAGCAAAAGAGAAAGGAAGGTTTGGCCTGGATGAAGCATTACTAGATGAGCTTTGGCTGTGCAGCACGTAGTATGACACCTCGTCCAGTGTGACAGATAGGAGGCAGGCACCTAACAAAAAGTCCAGAGCACTGCAGTTGTCAGTTGCTGGTATGTTTAGATTTATATGCTCTTTGGTGCAGAGGCCTTTCCTTTTTTCCTGCCTCTCCCTCCGCTTCCCCCTGCGTTTTTTCAGTATTTAGCACACAGCTCTTCTTCCACTGGGGTCTGAAAGTCTATCACAATATCCCATTATATAGCACTGACATAGATGACCATGGCAAAATAAAGATCATCCACTGACAGTGCACATACTACACTCCATCTGTGGACAAATGTTTTAAAAAGTTCTTTCCTTATTCTCTACAGTACACCTTACTCACCTTTCTGCTTGGATATGTGAAATAGGAGGATAGGACTCCTTGAACAAGTCACCATCTGTTCTCAAGATCATTTGAGACTGTAATAACTCATCTGTGCCTGCACTATCCTCAGAAGCCTTTTTTCCCAGATTCATACAGATAATGTCTACTCTTTGGGGGTTTGAATAATAAAACATCTCTCCCACTCTGTGAAGTTGTTTTCTATTTCCAAGTCTACGGTATTCTATACTGTAAAATAATGGTGCTCCTTTCACTAACAGGATCCCAGACCCGTACCTTCTGGCGCTTCACCAACAGATCAGGATAATAATTGAAAGATGTCACTGGTTTTTGCAGACCCTACCTTTACTTTGTTTGTCATGTGACTCTGTGAGAAACTGAGTGATGCGGTCTGAAGGAATAGCAAAAGAAATTCCAGCTGTGACTTTCAAGGTGTTAATTCCAATCACTTCACCATCCTGTTGAGAGACAGCACACAATTAATACGCTCCTAAGCAACAGGGTTCAGCTCACTGCCTAGCATTTCACACTAAAAGCTGGTGTAAGAAATTTTAGAGTGTTGTAATCACTCAAGAAATAAACATTACTTGTAAGGGAGGATCTGGGCTCTGATTCACAATCCCTTTAACTGTGATGGCCAGAGAGATTACAGCACAGTTTGTTCATCCAAGGTCCATCCCACCACTTGACAAGATTCCCTCCACTGAGCGGGTAGTGGAGTCACTACTACCACTACAGCCACAATTCACCGACCTGCAAAATCAGTGCTGGTTTAAAGCAATTTATTTTAAAATTAGTTGTGCAGATTAACCCGGTCCCACCTTTGCCGTGCCTCCCAGGTTTATAGTGCGAACGAGCATATCTGCTCCAATCAGATCCTATTTTCCTCAATGCTGTGTAAAATTTCCTCTGCTCTATGGGGAAATGTTTTTCAAAGGTGTAGGAATTCAGATCTAATTTGCATAGTTTTGTATTAGCTTCAGGGTATCTGCCTCCCATTAGCTTGAATGACTGGAAGCTGGTATGACCTATGAACCTTTTCAAAAAAATATTCTCCCACTTATTTCAAACTAGCTCTTGAAAAAAAAACAAAACAAAAACCAAGTCCCCTGGACTTACCAGATTAACTAGAGGTCCTCCAGAGTTGCCGTACTGTAAAAACGACATAAGGGAACAATAAATTGGTGCCTCACTGTAGGAAATGAAATTTTCATTTCAAAGAGCATTTTGTTTGTAAGTAAATAAAAGAGAGCAGGTAATTTCTTAGGCAGCACTGAAGGACACAATAGTGATCACAGAAGATCACAGGTAGGTCTTACCCTACCTGTTCACACCTTTTATGATTAGATTTTTTTCTTTTCTTTTCAGAAAAAGGCCTTAAGTTAGGAGCAGTAACTTACCACTCCAAATATTCAGACCCTAAGTTTAAAAAGAATCATGAAATAGTTAAAACGAGTATTTCAGTTCTTCTAAAGTCTGTCAGAACAAGGTTTTCAAATAATTAATTGCTATTTAAAGTTATAATTCAGTGAGGTGCACATACAGTTCTAAAGTAGCTTTATTCATCACTGGTTTGTAACACTGTCAGTCTCTTATTCTCCACCAGAAAAGAACACAGTGCTTTACGTGTTTAATCACAGCATATTGCTATGAGGTAGGTACTACGTAAGGATTGATTTAGTAACCACAGACATGCAACCCCCTCTAGGGAAGGCATAGAGCAGCTCTGAGCAGTCTGAAATTGCCTAATACCTAATGGCCTTCAACGGAAACATCCAACAGGACTACAGGAAATGGGAGTTGGAGAAGTTCCTTGTTCATCTTCATGTTGGCTCAACAAGTTCGGTTTTGAGCGAGGCCAGAGTTTTCAATTAGGTCTGCTGAACAGCCAAGAGCAGCAACTTACCACTCAAAATAAACAAAAGCTAAGTGATGCATGACAGCAACATGAGCCATATAAACTGTTTACACTTAGATAGCACTGGGCAAACCCTATAGATTCTCAGAAGAATAAAACAGACTTTAAAGTTTTTAAAACAGCTTCGAAGTTTGAGTTTAAACAAAGAGATACGTTTCTTATGTTGTATCTTTTTAGTGATGAGAGGTCACATACTTGATTTTTGTGTCTGACTGATACAAAGGAACCAAGATGATTTTTCAGCCTTGCTCAGCATACCATCTTTCATTCCCTTGTCCTCTGCTTAAAGGATGTAATAATGAAAGAACTTCAGCACATACAGTACAGCTCCATTTAGGAACGTATGGCCCTGTTTTCTCCTGCCCCATGTTCCTGCTGTCCTAGCATTTCTCAGAAGGCAGCTGCATGCACATTCCTGCAGGAAAGTCTTGGCTGAGCCACAGGAATGCTCTGAACAGACCAGCTCTCAAACTCCTCCCATTCTCAGGAGAAAACTAGTGAGTTAGCTAAGCACAAAGCATCCCTATGCCAGGGACTATCTTCATGTTTTTTGGTCTCAGATGGCAAAGCAATTCAAATATATTGACATTTTCCTTACCTCCTCTACTATCACTATTCCATTTGGTCTAGCGTTATCTGACACACTCTGCTATCCTTGCCTAAACTTGCTCATTAGCTTTTGAGGGCAGTGAATGCCTAAGTATATACAAGGAAGCAGTTTGATCTTGAGGAATGTGTATAGGCGTGAAGTCAAGAATCTCATGTTCTAATTCTGTCTCTGCCACCAATTCAGTGTGTGCCCCCAAGTAACCTATTTTGCATATGTTCTCCTATACTCCTTTTACAATTGAAGAAAGTAATTCCAATTAAATATCTTAAGATGTTCAGCTCCTGGATCACACAGAAGCTTTTTGACAAAGCTCACTTTTATATCGTATCTTAGCACAAAAAAAGTAATTACCTTCTTTTTTACCATGCAATTTCTCTTAACAAGTCTGTGACGATAAGTATCTGTAAAGCGCTTTGTGTGTTTAAAACACTAAGTGTTATGACTTGTTATGTCAAATGTTGAGGTCCAGCAAATAAATGCTGAAAATATGTTCCTTTCAATGCATAACAGATTTAAGTCATAAAATTTCAGGCCATTTTCTACCTCAGATGTGCGTGCAGTGCTCTTTTTAGAATCACTACAAGTTATATACACACTCAAGTACTTTACTTAAGCTCTTTGGATCCCTCCAAGCTGCTCTGAAGGGATATTGTTTTCATGTATTTCTGTAGGACCCTTAGCTCCAAACTGTATCTCAAACTTTATGTTATTTTACATCCAGATTCTTACTTGGAGTATGTGATGTGCAAAGGGAAAACAAGAACAGCAGCAATGAAAAAACAACCCTCTCCTTCAGTTCTTACCTGGGTGTTCTGTCATTAAATTGAAGAAGATACTATCGGCTTGACTACTCCATCTGGTTCTAATGCAAGGATACGAAAGAAACCTCGACTCTACTCTACAGCTCGCTTGGCCAGATTAGCTGAACAAGCAGAGAGAGAAATGTGTTGATTTACTGCTGGTCTCTACAACCATGTGTTATTGCATGAGACCTACAGAATGAACAGGGTCTGTCACACGTAACATCTTCATAGACAACCTCAAAGAGGGCAGTTTTATTTAACATACCTTTCACAACACTAATTCCTGAACACAATTTACAGACACTGCATAGTCTTTTATAAAAAGAAGAGCCTATCACTGTTTTTAAATAAAGCTGCTTTTATTTAGTGGATTCATCTTTCAGAGCACACACTTCCCTGCTGAATAGCTGGGGATTTCAAGGTCCCAGGACCATAAAGATTAGCTCCTCCCATCTCTAGTACTTACATTGATAATAGCATCTGTCTGAATGTAATCCATATCCGAGTCCCGCAGGCCAAGTTCTTTGCCATCTCGTTGAGCAGTGCTGACGATACCTGTTGTCACAGTGTTCTGTAAGGCAAACGGACTTCCAATCGCCACCACAAATTCTCCTGGCCTCAGATCAGCGGAGTGTCCCAGTAACAATACTGGTAGTTTTTTCTTACATAAACAGAGAAAGAAATAAACATTAGTCTATACCTGAAAATAACCTGATTGGAAAGATCAAAAATTAGCAAGAAGATAGGAACATACAACTTCCATTACGTTAATGAAAGAGCTACTCACTATCATATACCCAAAATTTATGCCAGGTAAGATTATTATACTGCAGGGTGTTAACTGCCTTAAACTGTCTTCAGAAACAAACTGCTAGGAGCAGTATCTTTCAATTTCATCCAGAAAAAAAAAGTCAGCAAGATTCTGAAACAGATTTCCTCCTTTTCCAGCAGATTTTTCCCTCCCTCTCCTAGACATAGTGTACAAACCAGCCTTTGACCAGCCTGCCAGTCTCCCCACACTATGTACCACCTTGCAGTCCACATATGGGCACAAAGCTAGAAAGATTAGCCAAAATAGTCTTCAGGTAAAGGTAGCAGAATCTGGCCACATATTAACTGAGCTGTTCTTTTATTTTTTTCTTCTTCTTCTTTTTTAGGAGTTCCTAGCACAGAAGACAAAGTAATTTAATTCTAAGATATTAATAATTTTCAGGCCTACAAAAACAGTTTGTTCAGTACATTGTTTTCCCCAGATATATTTCCAAGGAAGCCCTAAACATACATTCCAGCAAATCACTCTGTGCTAAATGAAACTTAACTAGGGTTCCCAAATTAATTCATTCATCTGTTTATGCCACTCACCTTAGGGTGAATCTTTATTGTTGCAATGTCAGATTTCTTGTCAATGTCTTTGATGGTTGCTTCATAGGTATCTCCATTCTGTAGCTGCACTTTCAGTTGTTGTCTCCCTGATATAGCGTTGGTGCTTGACACCACGTGGGCATTGGTCACAATTAAACCGGAATCAGACATAATAAACCCAGATCCACTGGAAAGTGGAACATTTCGACCAAAGAGAGGGTGCCTGTACAAAAAGCAAGTGATTATAACTCATGACTTAGAGAAGCACAACTTAGAGATTACATTAGAAATCATTTGCTATCTTTCACCCTGAGAAATAACAAAGAATTTGATGACCAATGCTACAACTCTTACAAAAATTATATTAAAAAAACTGACAAAGAAAGGATCCTCTTCCTGGCTTTCAGTTAGCCAGGGAGACAGGAACCAAGGTTTTCAGACAACCTGCAGCGTCCTTTTCCTTTGTTTTCCAATTCTATCTTTATAGCCTTCCTTGCAGAGAGGCTAGGTGACAAAAAGGGAAGAAGGAGGACCCCATCTGATCCCACCGGTTGCTGCTTCTACACAGTAGGAAACTGACAGGAAATAGTAGGGCTGACAAATGGACTGATCCTCTAATGGGAAAATAGGAAGAAGAAGAAACCTGGAAGGAACTGGGCAGAGGAGTAAAGGAAGAGGTGACGTCTCAGGGAATCATCAAGCCCAAGCATAGACTGGGAGGAAAAAGCATGTCTGGAAACTGAAAGGACTGGGAATGTGGAAGAAAAGAAATGAAAAACACTAACAAAGAGTAAAACTTGGTGGGAAACAACATTTGCTGCAATATAGACAGTTAAAAGACTTTATAAACTGTTTAAAGTATTATGACTTTTTTCTATGAACAGTTACTGTAGTGACCTTAGATTTGTTAGGGGAACAGAAAGTGCCTGGGCAATAGAAGATGAGAAAAGGCCCATTAATTCTTCTTTCTTACAAAACGTGGTCCTTATTAGGAAATTGTTTGAAAATTCTGGGCTATTCAGCAGTAAAGAATTGGAGCCAATCCCAGGCAGAAGGCAGTATCACAATTAGCACCCAGCAGGCTGCTGGGCAAGCATTTATTTATAGGGAAAAAAAAAGAATAATCTATCTTAATTACCTATGCAAAGATCTTAAACATCTTCAACTGTAACAGTCCCTTAAAAGACCAATGACGACGTGCATAAATCTATGTCTCAGAACACCCGATTATCTTGATTTTGCATATTAAAAAAATTTAAAAAAAATTAAAATTATTCAAGAAATTCTTATGCCTATGCAAAATTAGAGTACTCCAAGCAGAAAGGTATTCAGGTAATGAAGTACATATCATATTTGCAGTAATTTGTTCTGACAGCAGGTTGGTTTTAGCATTCAATGTTAAACCTGCCTGCCAGGTTGTTTTGAGCACTCAGTATTAAACTTGCTGCCTCAGCTCCAGCTTCAGTACACTGAATATCAGTATGTTTTGGCCAGCAAATTTAGTATTTTTTTTTTTTCCTATCAGAAATCATTTCTCTGTTTAGATAGGTTACATTTGGTCAACATGTTACCTCTTAACGTTCTCCCTGCCAAAATAAAACCATGTCTCATTGAAAACAGGAATAAGCAACAGGAGCTATGTTTTTCCAGCTTACTTTCTGGACTTGTTTTTTTAAAAATGAGATGATAAACATAATCCAACAAGCAACATATTTTAGTGAAGGCTGAAGAGACCTCCAAAGATGAGACAGACTTATTTGATGGCAGACAATCTGTATTGTAAAACACTGTAAAGAGTGTAAGCCGAATAAAATAGATCTACTAAACAGAAAGAAAACACACAAAGGGGTGGTTCTCTGGATAAATGAGTCTGCTGTAATGTTTCGGAGTATTTTTTGAACTTCAAGAATTCAAAATTAAAGTTACTACACTGGAAAATCTTTGTAGACCTTTGTTAAACAATGCAATTAAAACACAAAGAATTGAAAGTGTTACCTCAGGAAAAGTTCAATGTGCACAACCGCTGGTGCAATCTTTTCCACCACATCCGCTATGAAGTTGAATTTATATCTTGGGCTGCTGGACTGTAGGTGACCTATACTAGCAGAAAGAATTGGATATGTTAATAAGACAATACCCTTTTTTACCAAGTAGGTGAGATAAATACGGTTTGAATTGGTCTGTTTTTCCTACTGGGATAGCTTCCAAACAGGTATTGGAAAAGGAATCAAAGTCATTAGGATTGTTCAAAAGTTATCCAGCATTTTGCTTGATCCTGAGAAAATTTAACATCAGCATCATTTGGCTATAAGTTCTTTGACTTTCTTGGAAGTCTACAAGCTTTTTCTGGAGTATTTTCTCATATTATCCAAGATGCATAGGGTCATAGGACAAGTCAGGTTGGAAGGGACCTCAGGAGGTTTCTCTTTCAACCTTCTGCTCAAGCTGGGTCAGCTACAAAGGCAGACCAGGTTGCTCAAAGGCTTGCAAACCTCCAAGGATGAAGATTCCAGAAACTATCTGGGCAACTTGTCCCACTGTGTCAGTGTCCTTCGTGAGGTAAAAGTTTTTCTTATATCTAGACTGAACCTTTCTTGTTGAGACTCATGTTTCAACTCATGCCCATTTTCTCTCATCCTTCTACTATGCGCCACTGTAAAGAGCCTGGCTCCATCTTCCTGATAACTTCCACATGAGTACAGGAAGGCTGCTGTTAGGTCCTCCTGAAGCTCTCTCTTCTCCAGGCTGAACAAGCCCAGTTCCATCAGCTTCTTCTCACAGGAGACATGTCCAGCCCCCACCAACCATCCTCATGACCTTCTCCCAAACTCACTCCAGTTTGTCAATGCCTTTCTTGTATTGAGGGGTCCAAAACTGGATGCAGTGTTCTAGATGTTGTCTAACAAATGCTGAGTAATATAGTTGCAGCATTTGGGAACCACATTTAGAACCCAAGTTGGGATTTTTTGAAGTAGATGCATTAGAAATCTGCTATAAATGATAACCTTCGCAGCTAAGGCCAACAGCATCCTAGCTTGTATTAGAAATAGTGTAGCCAGCAGGACTAGAGAAGTGATTGTACCTCTGTACTCGGCATGAGTAAGGCCCCACCTCGAGTACTGTGTTCACTTTTGGGCCCCTCATGACAAGAAAGACATTGAGGTGCTGGAGTGTATCCAGAGAAGGGCAATGAAGCTGGTGAGGGGTCCGGAGAACAAGTGTCATAAGGAGTGGCTGAAGGAACTGGGATTGTTTAGTCTGGAGAAAAGGAGGCTGAGGGGAGACTCCATCACTCTCTGCAGCCACCTGAAAGGAGGTTGTAGCGAGGTGAGGGTCAACCTCTTCTCCCAAGCAACAGGCAATAGGACAAGAGGAAATGGCCTCAAGTGGTGCCAGGAGAGGTTTAGCTTGGATATAAGGAAAGAGTTCTTCACTGAAACAGTTATCAAACATTGGAAGAGGCTGCCCAGGAAAGTGGTGGAGTCACCGTCCCTGGAGGTATTTCAAAGATGTGTACAGGTAGTGCTGAGGGACATGGTTTAGTGGTAACTTGGCAGTGCTAGGTTAACAGTTGGACTTGCTGATCTTAAAGGTCTCTTCCAACCTAAACAGTTCTATGATTCCAAAAAGTTTCACAAATTTACATTTAGGCTGTCACAAGCAGCTGGGCATAGCAACAGATTACTAAGCATTCTCATAAAAGCCAGCATGGTACTATGTTAAACAGCACTATACACAGCATTTATGAATACAATTCTGTGGAATTAAGATCTTTGAAGAGAGGGAAAAAAACCCACAGCATCCTGGCTTCTAATGTCACAACATCCTGGATTCTAGCGTCACAACATCACAAAGTAATAATACTGCTTGTGCTAGAATGTCATACTTATCTGGAATCCCTAATACTTGGGAACATATCAATCACCACATATGTTAGACATATGCTAGGGGACATATCACCATACTCAAATAGCAATCTTTCACATTCACAGCCTGATACTTTAAAATTAACTATGGGATCTAGGGAAGGGAGTAAATGAGTTGTAATCAGATACAGCAATAACATTTGGGGATTTTTTCAAATCTGGTGTAACAGCACACTGTTTATCCCAGGAGACAGAATTCATTTTCTGCCATTTAATCAGGAGGGAGAAGCTCCAAGTTCTAACTTCTAAACAATATCAACTCTTCAGAAATGATGCTTTGCGCCATCGTGGTTTGCTCTAAGTTCAACTCATGCTGAAGGATGAACTTATTCCACAGTAGCTACTGTGTACCAAGTCAACACCTGGTATTCTAGATTTGCCTATTTCTAGATTCCATAACATTACAATGAGTCCAGACACATTCTGTCTTTTGAAAGTATATACTTTTCTTTCTCAGCTGCCCTTTATCCAAGTCTTTAGAAGGAAAGTAGGTAGAAGGCATCACACAAAAAGAAAAGATAAACTTCTCTCTCTTTTCTGTGTAAGAGAGTTCTCATACAGTTTGGTATTCTGTGCATTTCTTAATTCAAAGATCATTTTCACCAATCCTTATCTACAGGTGTTTTACTGACCACTAAATCTTGTAACTTGTAAATTACTTGGGATGAATATAAAGATTACAGCACAATGGAGTCTAATCCATTTACAGAAAAAGATGTTCCACGGATCTATTCTATTCTTTGAATGAACTCATAAGATACCGGGTGACAGAGAACTAGCTGTTATACTTCCTATAGTCTCTCAGAAAGTTTTTACAATAAAGTATTAAAGGACCTACAAAGTCAGAAAGTGAGAGACCTCACATTACCACAGTATCCAAAAGACCTGAAGCAAAGACAGGAACTTATGGAATGGACCCAACACTGGTACCCAGAATAAAAGTACTGAAGAAACCAGATCAAGACAATTAGGCATTTCTCCATAGAAGTCCATGAGTTCTTTTTCCTGTTACTGGACGTGGGATTTGCTTCTGAGGGGAAAGAAACCATGCTTACATTTAGCAAGCTAGATTTATATGATAGGGTATAAACAAAAGGAACAACTTGGCAGGACTAAATTCAGTCTATTATTTTTATGTACATTCTCACGCACGCTGAAAAATCCCTCTAACCAATTGAATATGCACGTTTCAGTACTTCGTTTAAACAAGACACCACAAACAGGAATCACAGAGGATGCTCAAATGGAAGTACAATATGCTGTTATTTATTTTGGTTACTGGGACACTGAAGATTTATCTTACCTTCAGTTCACAAGCAGCTTGCCTGATTATGCAGTATATCCTTTCAAGTCTAGTAACAGGACTTTGAATGTTTGCATACAGAGCAGTGTTCACTGATGGGATATAACATTATCATCACATTTATCTTAATAGAAATGACTACACATCTATGAAAAACAGTTGGCTAGATCCTCAGCTGATGAACTAGCATAGAATTGAGGGCAGGAAAGCATGGTGAATGGAGGCTTTCAGTTGTATAAATCTGCACAGCTCTACGTGAGTCAGGGCAACTAAATCCCTTTGCATCTGCTGAGTGCTGAACTGTTCTGCCCATGCTGAATTGTCACAGCATTGCACACAGCCAAAAGCAGAGGATGCCTGCCAAAATACTCAGTTTTGCACCACTCCTAACTAGCCACCAGGGAAACATCATAGGTGGTAGTGTCTTTCCACGTAAGATTTGGGGTAGGCACAAAGTCTGAAAGAGGTAGTGGATGAATGGCTTTCCACGTAAGATTTGGGGTAGGCATAGAGAAAAAGTCTGAAAGAGGTAGTGGATGAATGTAAACATGAAAATAGTTGAAGAAAATAAAATGCAGCAATACAGAGAGGAGACTGTGGAACTGAAGTAAAGCTTGTCTTCTTTTCATACCATTAGTGAAAGCATTTCTCAGCCTGAGCAAAAGTCCAGAACCTCTCTGTTGGAGTCAGAAGACAAGAATACTCAAACCTGAAGGTGAATCCAAATCCGCACTATATATTAAAGGGAAATTTGAAGCAAAGGAGGATCAAGAATAACAGACATGCAAACTTTGTAAGAAAGGTGTAGCTGAAGATCTACTGGCCCGATTAGAGATGAGCTGTTCTTACTAGTGTCTGGTCAGGACTAAATACTGGTGAAAAGTGACTTACAAAGCTGAGATGCCTTCACAGAAACTGATCGCTCTTGAATCGTCTTCTGCAAGCTGGGAGTGATGAGAACCTTTACACACATTATATGACATGCCAAGAACTCAAACTGTGGACTTGGAAGATGTAACTGCAAACTAACATTTACTCTCGCACATACAGCCCTATTTAAGGGAACAGAAATGTTGGTTATTATTAATAACGTTTTAATGTATAATTATTAAACTGTTGGTTTTCATCAGAAGTTCTCACTATACTTTAAAAGGGAGGAATTGCAGTCTGAGAAACTGAAGAAGGAAGCAACATCCAATGTTGTATGTTGCAAAAGGTCACCCCGAAAACAAATGTTGCAACTGCAGCAGCAGAATCAGGCCTTTATGTTAGACCTTCAATATATCCTGTAATTTGCATTAGTTGGTAGACACTCACTGCTGCTACTGCTCTTACTAAAACATAAAATTAAACACGTGTCTTTTTGTTTCTCCCTTCCCCCTCAACGCTCTCACTGTCTTGAAGTTTCACGCAGCTTTCAGACCTCTGCTGGACTGCAAACGTAAAAGCTCTGAGTTTACAGCAGCATTGTGTATTTTGACCTATTGACCTACTGAGATTTGCCACATATTTTTTCAAAGGTCTCTCAATAACATCCATTATTTTCCATGTTATTACTGCATGTTCAAAATCATCTCACACTAACCAAAGCTGATTTATCTTGGCAAAAAGCCATAATTTAATCCAATTAACTATCTGTTGTATAACCAAGATATCAAAGGTGCTGCAACCACGGTGTACTTGAAGCAAAAACAAATTTATACTGCATGAGTCTTTAGCTGTCTACATTTTTCTTAATCAAAAGAACTAGATTTTCCCAATCTGCTCCTTAGCCACAAATCAACCAGACTTTCAGCAGACCTGAACCCCCATCCTGTCATTTCAATTAAGTGATTAGATCTTCAGAAGCTCTCCAGCTCCTCTCACAGAACACTCAAAATCCACATTTGGATGGAAGTGCATAAACTGGAGTTACAGACGTTCAGCCTGTTTTGTAAAATTCAGTCTTACGTTCCCAGTTCTATGGGCTCCAATTGCATTGGCTTTACATGGCTAAAGCTGAAGGCCTGTCAGCTAGGAGTATCCTTATTATCAGCTTAAGACCTTTCTTGGGTAGTAGTGTTATCTACAGGCTATGAGTTAATTTTGTAGTGGTTTATTTACTTTCTTGCAGACAATAGACCCACTCCAATCTCATTAACGCTGCTGTAAATCAGGAAAAGCTCCGACAAATTTGTAGAGTTGACCTAATATGAAGAGAACTGAAAAAAAAAAATCAGCAGATATAAATCACATAATCCCACTGAAGACAGTAAAACTAGACTCATTTACATTTGCAAAAGACTGAAAGTTTCTGAATATCTGCCAACTTACTCCCTGTAGAATTAAATCAAATCACATTCAATGCTTGCTTAAAGACAATACGTTGTACTAAATTCCACAATTTTATATTCATTAAGAATTTGTGAGCCTGGGAAACCCATTCTTTTAAGGCTGTTCCCTCGTCTCCCTTTCAAAACCAGCTTCAGAAAAGATCCGTGTGTTCAGCAAAATTATTATGTCTAAGGGAGGACTGCAACCTGGCAGATCTGATCACTAGGGATAAACACTGTCCTTACTGTGCTTTCATGGAAAGAAATGAAAGACAAATAAAAGATTATAATGTCTCTGCTTAAAAAACAGAAACATCTGCTGGAAACATAGGTTCATGGGCAGCTTTTCTGATGAATTCAGCATTAAGATCAAGTTGCATAGCTGTGCACTGACCATAAAGCCTTGGTGAGTTTAATGCCACATTATGGTTCAGGCAACTTGTTTATACAATGGATGTCTACCGTGCACAGATGAAAACAATTTGGTGAACCAACACCAAAGTGGCTTTCTTGTGCAGTGCAGCAATCACAACAGCCAGATGGAGACAGACTGGCACAAGCCTTCCAGCACAGACACCTCACTGCCTCACTGACTTCAGATGCTTGTTATTCCTCCTTCCCAAAAGACTCTCACAAGGAGACACAATGAGAACCTCTTTCCTGTCAGCTATCCTGAACAAAGCAGTGAAGGACTATACTCTGGATGTTTACCAAACACTGTACAATATTCACCCTCACCTGCAGGAACTCAAAACAAATTCAGACATAAGTAAAACAATCAGTAGAGGAATGTGACTAGAGTTTACCTTTATAGCCAATACCTTGCAGTGCATTTCCCTAAATACAGCTGGAGGCAGCTGTAAGGCTTTGATGACAATAATACCAGTAGGAGACTTCAGTATCTCCAGTTTCTCAGAAATGCAAGTAATGATATGCTCAGTTGTTCCTCTGTATCTTCGAGGTTATGTACAGGCAGACTGCAAACACCCCATGTAGAACTGCATGCAATGACTCTGCTTATGCATTAACCATATTTCAAACTTTTCTTTTAGGGAACTGAACTTTTTTGCTCATATCTTGCAAAGATTTGACTGCCGTGGGTGAGGTTTTACATCATGATCCCTTTCCGAGAGTGTTAGCTACAGTTACATTCAGTTAAACAAGGCAGAGGACAGACATCATCAGGCAGAACTCCGCAAAGGATCAGTGTTTTCTGGAACTTCTTTCCTCAAAAGTTTTCTAATCAATCTTTCAGTTTTCCTTGATGCACTGACAAAATAATGCCCTTATTTTTTAAAAAAGTAAGTTTTTGCTTCCACATCCTCGGTGAGAAAATACAAATCTTTTGACACCTGAACTGTCTTCACAGATGCCACTAGGTAAAATAATATTGCAGGGAATTATTAACTGTACTAAGAATGTTTTACTGAGAGATCACAAACAGTCCTTTGTGCAAGAGTCTGACATAAACTGGCCATAGATTGCAGGTGACCTTGTGAATCCTTTAAGTGAGGAGTTTGACACTTTAATAGGTAGCATTGTTAACACTTAAATTTGCTGCAGTGGGAAATAGAGCTCTCTAAGAACGGGTCTTTGATTACAGAGGTCGTCTTCCATAAATGTTTATGCCATTAGTTACATGCTAGCCTGTAATAGCTTGTCTTTCTCACAGTAAGTGACAGAAGGCAGGAAAAAGCTAGCTGCTTCAGAAAATTCCCCTATATTAAGCTCTCTAGCGTTGAAGAGGACAAAAATAAAAATATTTGTAGCATACAGTTTAAATTTGCCCAGGAGTTCCGTAGACTGTTCCTATTAGTATCTCAGAGAAGTCCATTGGACTGATGAGATGCATAAGGCTAACTGTATGAGTAACAGTCTTCGAGGCACAGGCATATTGAAGAACATCAATGATAGAGTTCCTGTGTCTCCATGCAGCACACACCCCCTTTAGAACACTGTATCTACAACTTGCAATTTGGCAAGGTGTTCTTCAAGCTAATCCAGGCCTTCAACAGGCAAAAAACATTTTAAATTCTGTCAATTTTGGAATTATCACTCAGTCATCCTGGGCACCTCTTTCCTCCCTTCCTTTCTGCATCATTTACTACTCCTTTTTTGTGCATCCTCCTTCATCAGACTTCTGTCACTAGGAAACCACAGCTAAGTTTTCTCAGCCTATCTTGGTTTATCATGGACAGAATCTAACTTAGCATCAACAACAGTAACTGGAAATGGACAGGAGTAGACATTTCATAAGCTGCTCCTCAGGGTCATTGCACATTCTGAAAACGGCCTAAGTCACGCTATGTAAGGCTACCGTTTTACTATATGTATAGTTAAATAAAACTGGATTTACTTCATAACTAGCTTAGCCCTTCAAACCAAGTCATCTGAGGCCAGATTTCTTTCAAGAACAGGGAAAAGAGAGGCACTCAACAGTAATTTTAAACTGTTGACTTTCTTCTAAACCTCTCATTACAGCCTTTGCATGTTATTGTTTAAAAAAAAATACAAAAAAAAATACCATAATTGAGTTCTATTCCTGGCTCAACCACCAACTCAGTCTGACCTTGGGCAAGACACTTGGTTTCTTTGAGCTTCAGTTTGTGCAGCTGTAGAATTGAATAAAAAAAAATTAAAACTTAACAGAGAACCAGATGCTTCATCTAAGCTGAGGTTTTCTGGGACAAAAATAAAGCCAAAATAAAGTGAACACTAAAACAGTTGCATGAAAAAAAAAGTTACATCTATCTCACAGCTCCAAATTCCTAAGCCTATTAACAGTATATTCAGGAGGATTCCTTAAAGAAAATGTCATGTATATAAACCCCAAGCACTCAGTAAGCCCTTAGATACACGCTAGCTCACTCATTTTGGTTAAACGCTCTGATTATTTCTCATGGATCAGTTCCAAACAAGTATTAGGAATACTAAAGCTAATGGATGCAGACAGGAAAAGGAACAGGCAAACAGCAATTTATAACTACACAATAGCTGAGAGACTGATCACCGCAGCGCCAGGATGGCATCTGGAGCAATTCTTGGCTCTGACAAGATACTCCTAAAGGAACTCAAGGAATATCATTTGACCTCCTCCCTCTCTGTACGACAGTTTACCTTCTCTCAAGAGCAGGATATACGAAAGGTCCCCAGTTCACAGAAAGACTACAACAGTAGCCCTTTTCCCTCTGACCCCTCCCAGTCATTTTGGCAAGTTTGCTCTCTATGAATAAAGAGGATGGTTAGTGGTTCACCTGACCTAATGGAAACACTAATGCATGATTTAAAACCCCATTATGCGCATTAGGCTTTTCATTCCAGGAACACTATGAGAAAGGTAGCAGAAGCAAACCCTTAAAATAACTTATCAGTAAGTATGTGAAAAGATATTAGCATCATTAACACTTCTATAAAGTGACCTATTTTAATACTAAAAAAAAACCCTACCAACTTCAGTGATTACTAAACTTTCTGAAGTTAAACCATCAAGCCTGAAGTTGCCGTAGCACATCACAATATCTGAGTAAAGGCCTTAGTACGTTAATGCAAACAGAAGACCATTTGATATCCTGAGTGTCAATATTTTGAAAAGTAAAGGAGGTTCACATGCATTTTTTCCCACTTTAGACTCTACAGGACTACAAAACGTCTCATGGAAAGAAAACAGAACAGGCAAAAGACCACACTTTTAAGTGTTTTATATACTGCTCAGTGCTTTTTCTGCCCTGTTTGAGCTACATGGCTTTAAGAGGCATTTTCCCCCTAGAGATGCCTGTCAGGTGAACCCAATTAACCCCCCATCTGCCACCAGGGAAGGCCCCAGAGCACAAGGGCTCCCTGGACCCCGCTCTGCTTCTGCGGGACACGGTGCAATGGGTCTGCGGTGCCACCTGCGACGGCGATGCTGCCCAAATGCCTCAGCAGTGAGTGCCGACACTATGAAACGAAGGCGGCGTGGTTAGGAGGACCGCAAAGCTCATACGGCTGCCCAGCCAGCGCACCCTGCCTTGAGAAGGGGTGATGGCTGAGGACGTGACCCCTGCCCTGCCTCGACAGCCAAAATCCCTCCACTTCCATGCCCTCAACCGCATTCACCCCCTGTGGCAGAGATGGCCATGCTGCCGAGGGGAAACCTTCCTGCACCCCAGCGGAGGCCTCCGGCCCACAGTGTGGATCAACGTAGGGAATTTTTTGCCGGTCAGAAAGGACCTGAGCCCACCTTCCCCACACCACAGCGATCGCTGGCAGTGGGACAAGGTGCCTCCACCTCGTAGCCTCCTACAGCCCCTGGAGCCTTCTCAAACCGCTGAAAATCATGATTTTTTTTTTTTTATTTTTTCTATTTAGCACGCCCCTGCGCTGCGCCCCCCTCCCGCCGCCCTCCGCCCGCAGGGGCAGGCCCCGCCATGCTCCTACCCGATTCACAGGCTCCCCTCTGGGCCTGGGCGGGGGCGGGGAGGCCGGGG
>NW_009649619.1:2129080-2132539 GCF_000708025.1 Charadrius vociferus
GGCCGGGGAGGGCCTGGGTGAGGGGAGCCCTCAGGCGGGCAGAGCGGGGCAGGGCCCACTCCCCTCAGCTGGGGCGGGGCGGGGACGATGCCGCCCATCTGGTGGTAAATCACCGCCCCGAGGGGGTGAGCCCGGCTGTGGAGATCCACTCGACGCCAGCAGCTGCGGGTGCGTGGTGTGGGCTAAAAACCCGCAAGTATGTACACGTAAGAGAATGTATATGAAGAGAACAGTTGTGATCCCTGTGAGTGCAGGCGGCAGAAAGCCGGCCGCCATTTTGTCTTCCCTCACGCTTGTGGTGAATGGGGACGTTATCACCACTGCCACCAAAGGGTAAGCGAGGCTGGGCCCCTGTCACAATATTAAGCACAACAGCACTTGAACATGAATGCCGTTTTGCAGGTGACAAAGCAGTGACACTGGGAGCTGAACATGCCCGTGGTAGCCATGTGTTCGTACTTTCCACACTTTCCAACAGCCAAAGGGCATCCACTGGGCTCCCCACTGCCATTTACGTCAACAAAAGATTTAGGAGCTTCTACATAATATTAATTGAAAGTATTGCCAAAGTCTTAATTCTTGCCATTTTGGTATTTTTTTTAGCTATTCTTAATCACAAAGTATTCAGTAACACTGTTGGGTGGAACGGAGCATCTGAGCTCTGTTAATTAGTTGCCTGCGCAGTCTTGTGCATGCCATCCTTACCAACAAAGCACTCACATTTGCTCTGAGGTAGCAACTAGTCCTAACTTTCAAATTAATTAATCTTTATAGGGATTGAGCTGGCTTCCAGGAAGGTTAAACTGACTTGAGGAGAAAGACCTCTGACATAGCTCAGCAAGAGACCAGACCAAATTTGGCAAGTCTTACTTGCTGTCTATGACACTTCCAACCCTAACTTCTGCCTGCAGGTCCCCCTTCCCTCTTCACACAAGGGATAAAACTCCTGCAAGGTACTACTTTGGGCTTTCTCCTGATGGGATCCCATAAAGCAGGTTTAAGTAGGCACTATTTGCTGACCAGCTGCATCTGGCTATTGGGTCATAAAAAGGGAGAAGTTATGATGCCATCTTCTAATTAAGGACCTCTTGAAGGCAGTAGGCAGCACCCAGAATCCCCTAACAAAACAGTCAGTGTTTTGTTATTCCCTCTGTTATAGGGACAGAGTTGGTCTAAGACTGGATTCTCCAAACAGCTGCAATCTCACTTATGGAAAAAGAGGGTATATGTGATTGCTGATGACATTATGTGTCTTGTGATGAGAAAACCGTAAGGTGTTTCTGTAGGACACATCTTGATACTTTTTGGAAAGGTAAGAGTTACTAAATAACTTCATTTATAGAGCAGTATCTAAAATATGAAAAATGTCTATGTTTTGATAAAAAACTTGCCCTTCAAGGAAAAAGGAGAGTAATAAAAATGAGGAGTGTTAGGTCTGAAACATGGATCAGAAAGAAACAAGAGCTCTGTGTGTAGGTAATGTGAATATTTTCATTATTTATGGTGACAGTTACAAGGAAGAAGTTGGGGAAAATGTTTCAAATTACAAATAGCAGTCTGTGAGTTAACTGCTGTTAGACTACAGAATCTTTCATAGTTGTATTGGTATGCCTATTAGTTACCTCTTTCTCTAGTCACACTTGAAGACTATAAACAGGATACAGGAAAACAGGGTGAAAATGGACAAATAAATACAGGAATTTTGACTGGAGAGTTTGCAGTCTAGGATGAGTGTAAGGAGTTTCATAGAATCTTTCATAATTGGCTTATCAGTCTGCATCTTATTAATTGGGATGAAAAGAAAAATCTGAAAGGTATTTTCTGCTCACTGTTGTCTCGTAGCCAAAATAAAACAGATGACATAATTTCTCACAGATAAACAGATGTGTAGTATTGCCGCTTCTCGGACTGGGTATTAATTATATTCTGAGGGGTACTGATTGGCTTCTGTTTGTTATAGGAGATAAAACAAGAACTATAAGGGATACCTCAGTCTCTGCAACCACTTTTTTTTTCTTTCAAGATTCATTATTCTACAAAAAGACAGTGATGCAGAGTATAAGGCTAGGAAAAAAAAAAAGTCACATCAGGTATTGGGTGTTCCTCTTGGGAATAGTCAGTAGGAGGTTTCATGGCTCAGTGCTACTTGTTGAACACCTTTCACTAGAATTTTAATTCATTCAAAATTCAAATGTGGCACCAAAAGCTATTTAAACGATAACTCATTCAGGAATAGTTCTCCATCACTTGGAAAAATGACGGTTTCATGGGTTCTGAATCACCCCTGTCTGGTGGAAATGATGCTTACTGCATAGCTGGAAGGGAGGTGCCTCAAGACAAATCCAAAGCAATGCAGGAAATGTTACTGGTGACTCAGTGGGTATCTGTCTGCTCTCTTGAGGGCCAAATTGTGATTTTATGCAAGTCCCAAAGGACAGTGAAGCATGTAGTCACCATGGCCTTAAGAGAGTATCAGGATTTTGCTCTAAAACTCACCTACTGCATTCTAAACCCTCTTCTTCCCTTTCTCACGATAGGAAAAAAGTCCTTGTTGGCTTTTTATGAAGTTAATTATCTTGTTGTGCCTGCATGTTTGCATCTTCTGGTATACATGCAGGCCAGGTTTATGGTCCCCACTTGTTCCTGGCTGCATGTGTCATCAGAGCCATGGATGCTGGTGTCTTCTGTGCTGTGTAGTCCACATAGCCATGACAGAGAAGTAGGGTAGCACATAGCACTACAGAGAATTAATAGTGAAATGATGGCTTAGTGCTGCACTGGGGATCTATATGCTGCTGGTAAAGGAAGTGCCATTTGGATGATGTCTAAATCTAAAGTTATGACCCCCATAACCATTAAAATGCATACTTAATTGCTTGAGTATAAAAATATTTTCCGCTTTCTCTTGTCCCCATTCCAAACGGGGTAATTATGTATTAGCTGATTTAAATCTCTGTGTATCTCTCTCTCTCAGCTTAAATCCAAAGTATTCCAATTCACACAGTGTTCTAAATCGTATTATTCTAATTCATCTCTGTGTATGCATAAGTGTTATAAATTTCTTTGGAGTGAATTTCTGTATAATTCAAATTTCTTGTTATTGTTTCCTTAATATGGTTAAAGTTCAGAAACATTCCCTTCTGTTATAACCTCACTATGCAAATTGTGTAAGTAAAAGACCACTCTGACCTCGCTGTTGAGGTCTCTAAATTGGGAGCACATGTTTAATATTCATCCTCAGTTCCTCGTAGGAGTGTTTTGAAAAGAAACCCAAAGCACACTTTAAACTGGAGTAATAAACACTGTTTATTTATCAGATTGTCTGCATCTCATTTCCTGAACTAAACGGCTAAAGCCTGTTTGCACTCCTGACATTGCAAGTCTCACAAGCTGATCCAAAAGAACATCTGTCAGTTTGTTTTCAAGACTGGACATTGCAGAAGAAAAGAGGGGGGGGGG
>NW_009649619.1:2132591-2206715 GCF_000708025.1 Charadrius vociferus
GGGGGGGCGGGCAGAGAAAAAAAACTTTCACGAACACATCAGTTCAAACAAAGTGAGAACTTTCTCGGCTGCCTTCCTAAGCCAGTCAGGCTGTGCCTTAGAAATACACTTTCTTTCTCTTTCTTTCTCTTTCTCCCACCCCCTAACAGTGGTTGAAAAGCTGGGGTCATTTTTCTTCTCTGTGTTCTGCTCCAACTGATTCCAATAAATAATTTAGGAAGTGTTAATGAGTCCGAAAATGTATTCAAGATATAATCTTACAGTATACTGAAAGCAAATTAAAAAATCAAGAGGTTGTTCTCCTCTAACATGAGACACAGTTACTCTGAACTTAGTGCATTTGGTGCAAGAGAAAAAAGGTAGGCTTTTGGCACAGAGACAGTATTATTTGCAGGAAATGCCACAGCCTGCTCTGTTCTTCACTCTGTTTCTAGACAAAAGAACAGTTTGTGTTGGTATGTTTAAGGGGAGGAAATTCAGACCGTTAATAACAGAACTGGCCTAGAAATCATATGCTTTAAATTCTGTCACAGTCTTAACAGGCCTTTTTCTAGCTGTAGACGGGGGAATTGTATCTCAGACTTTATCATTAAATATAAGGTCTGCAGTGAAAAGGTAAGTGTATATTTGAGCAGTTGTGTGAGAACAAAAGGAAAAAAAAAGTCTTTTTTTTAATTAGAAAATACTGATTCATAAAAAAGAAAGGTATCCAGAGGAACAAAGTATGACAACTTGTGTTTCGAAGAGCTGTTTGAAGTGTGAGGGTGTGCATAAGGAGACAGAGGTAGATCTGCTCAAAATGCATGTTTGAAGAGGGAAGAACAGAGAAAGAAAGAGGGAAAGAAAAGACCCCTTTGTTTTTGCCCCCCACAAGATCCAAGAACCAAAATTTCAGTATTTTTTTCTGAGTTTAAAAGACTCAGATTCAATTCTCAGATCTTTCTAGTCAAGAGCAGGGACTTGGCTTTGATGTTTTGATGTTGCAGGTTCTATCTACTCTGGAAGATTCAGTTTTCTTATATAGTGTTAGAAGCCTTAGTTTTATGCAGAAGCAAAAAGACAAATATCAAACCCATTGTTGTTTGCAGATTTCCTGCTTTGCAACCCACCCTTCTGTAGGGTCTTCCAGACTGTTCCATTAATTGGCCACAAACGTTGTGTAAAGGGCCATTTGGCAAGAGCTACCAGGTCTTAAGCTGCAACACACAAGCTCAGCTAGCTGCTGAGAGTGGTTAGGTGGGCAAGGCAGGCCTAAGGCTGAGCCACTGCTCAGCAGGATACCTCAGTTTGTAGTTCTCTAAAAATACTTCTGTGCTGTTCCTTACCTCCTATTAGCTCTCCAAAGAGAGATACTGTGACAACAGCTGCTATCAGTTCAGTATGTGTGAGGCTATCTGAAAGAAAGATTTCCATCGATTCAAACCACACTTCTGTGGGTTCTTCAGACAAGACATGTCGCCAAAGCCACACCACAGTCTGCTCTAGCTCATAGATTTTTGTGTGTGATTCAAATTTGTTGAACCAACAGTTGCATGTAAATGATCATGAGCCATAGAAGCTCCTTATTTTAATAAATGGCTGTAGTGACTCAGAGGAAAACATACAAATGTAAATGGGATTTTGCTTCTCTCTGCTTCATGCTCTGCTTTACTGTTGAACAACTGCCTAGAATCTCAAATAACCTCATCCCAACTGATGTGTCCCTGTGAAAATACAAATTCTGCACGATCCTGCCACATGCAAAAAGGATACAGTGCGTTAAAGAACAGAACAGAACAGAATATTTCAGTTGGACCTACAATGATCATCTAATCCAACTGGCTGACCATTTCAGGGCTGTTCAAAAGTCAAAGCAAGTTACTAAGGGCATTGTCCAAATGCCTCTTAAACACTGACAGGCTTCGGGCATCAAACACCTCTGTAGGAAGCTGCTTCCAGCGTTGGACCACCCTCTCGATAAATAAATGCTTCCTAATGTCCAGTCTAAACCTTCCCTGACACAGCTTTGAAGCATTCCCACACATCCTATCACTGGGTCCCAGGGAGAAGAGATCAGCACCTCCCTCTCCACTTCTCCTCCTCAGGAAGCTGTAGAGAGCAATGAGGTCACCCCTCTCCCTAGGCAAGCCCAAAGTTCTCAGGGCTCCTCACAGGACATGCCTTCGAGCCCTATCACCAGCTTTGTTGCCCTCCTCTGGACGCATACAAGGACCTTCACATCCTTCTTACATTGTGGGACTCGGAGCTCTACACAGTACTCAGGGTGAGGCCACACCAACACTGATTACAGCAAGATAAAGAGGAAGGAATTTGAATAGAATGAGTTACAGGGAAAGAATCACTTTTAGAAGTTTTCTACTCATCTGGGCCCAATACGTTTCACCTTGGGATGCTCTTAATAAAATGTCAGAAGCTACATAGAAGTGCAGTTCACAGTAGAGTGAAAATAAAGTCAGCTTATAAGCCTCCAAAAGACCATAAAGTGATCCATGGTTGAGAACATACCATGTCTCACAAATCTAATTTTGCCTATAAGAGAATAATAGTAATTGTAGACTGGGTAAAAGCTGTCATATCAATACATACTGATATTACTAATATTTTTTATGCTGTCTGATAACATTTTTGTAAGCAAACAAATTAAAGTCTGGGTGAAGCCTCATGATGTATAACTTCTTGGAATTCTGCTGTTCAAAAAGAGTCATCAGCCCTTCATAGTCTACATGAAATTATGTCAGGTATTTCCATAGGAATATCTCCTGAGTCCAACACTGTTCTTATTATAACTGCTGCTGACTGCAAGACAAAAGAAGTGAAAAATTGAAATTTAAAATTATTTTTTAAAATGGAGAAATGTAGCCAAGAAATAAGATGCAATTTAATAAGAATAAGTGTGAAGTACTACACTTTGGCACAAGTAATGAGCAATCCAGTAATGAAACAGGTACTGACTGGTTCTGTACAGTTCTACATACAAGTTTTCACGCGTATGAGAGACCACCAGCCTACACATTGAGGGGAAAAAATCACACCAGAACCACCGAAACCTCTCTCACTTGATGAAATATATAGAACCTTTGTGTATCTTACAAAAAAAAAAACCCTCAAATTTCCTCTTTCCTCACTGTGGTAAGGTCTCAGTTGGAATTCTGTGCCTAGGTTTGCATTTGCCGGTTCAAAAAAGACATGAATCAGTTGGAGAAAATCCACAGGAGTGTGAATTCATTAGAGGTTTAAAAATATGGCTTACAAGCAAAGCTTGAAAGATCTGAAATTGTTTAGTCTAAAACAAAAGAAGACAGAATAGGGACATGATAACAGTATTCAAATATGTAAAAGGTTGCTGAAAGAAGAGGATAACAAGCTGTTCTCCATGTTCACTGGGGTGTCTCAAGAAGAAAAAGACTCAAGATGTTGCTAGAGCACTATAGGACTGATATTATGAAGATCTTTTTAAATATAAAGGGACTGATATTTTTGCATATAAAGATCGCAAAGCACTGGAATTGAGTTTTGTGGAGAGGATGTGGAATGCCTGTGTTTTTAAAAGCCTTCTTTGTAAGAAAGCTTAGATATTTTTTGTTCAGAAATTACTTAGAAAGTACTGATCCTGCCTTGGGTAGGTAGGATCTTGAATTCCCTTCCTACCTTTTTTTTCTGATGTTGTGACCATAATGCAGACAATCTGCCTGATTAAAGAGTATATAATCAGATAGCAGAAGTCCTAAAATGAATTTAAGAAGATCACTGAGAATTTCAAGAAAAAAGAAAGAAAGAGATGGATTAGAATTAGAGATGAAGAAGGATTCAGTTAAAACTATTGGAGACTATTAGTTTCAGTAGTGTGATAAAACCACAAGGCAAAACCCAAATAGAAATACAGTGAGATTGAAAGTGAAAATGGTTGTACAGCTAGAGTTTGAGGTCTAGGGATGATCAGAGGCTAAAGTGCTCGGGATGGGGAGATCAAAGAGAAATACATAACAGATGGGAGGGTGAGTGAAAGAGAAACATTTCCTCCAGATGGCATGTATTATCTCCTGGAAAGATTGGCAAGATTAGAGAATCTTGCCAAGAGGAGGATGTCCTGTGAAGAGAGGTATACCAAGTGTATTACATTAAATTCTATTCAACAAGTAAGAAAAGACTTCTTGTAAATGAGTTACTCTTTTAAAAGTGAAAATTCCGTGTATTAATCCAACTTGCTCCCTATCTATTATCATTATTTGTATCACTAGGCAGTCAGCATCTAACTATGGATATTCTCTACAATGTCACAAAATCAACCTTCTATCTTCCATCTCTTCCCTAATTTTTCTTGTTTATACCATCCCATATTCTCTGACTGGTTTTTTCCTTGCTGGCAGAGTAACAAGGTTCAGGGGCCTGCAGATTTTATGAATCTTTTTATGGTGGCTTGGCATTGTAGAAGGGTGGTGTGGATGTCGCTGGATATCTGCCAGTCTTTCTGTGAGAGGGTCTGTACAGTGGGTGCCAAGAGGGATAAGGATTGGATGGCTGCAGTAGAATTGTAGAATTGATTACAGAAACCAGTATAAAATTAATTCTAGAAATTGGAGTAAAAATTTTAAATTTAAATCCGTTATAGGAAAAATTGTTCAATTTCACTTCGAAAAGGTTAGGGGTTTTACGGTAAAAATGGTACCTGCCTAGGGTACACAAAAAGGTAGCTTATGACGGCTTGCTTTTCTCATCCAATTTATCTAATTAAACTATCGATCCAAAGGAAGACTGCTTAAGAAAAGTGGATTAGGATTCTTGCCAACCTCACGTTTTCAAACTCCTGAGCCTTCTTCTGATTATGAATTTTAATATTAATAATCTGTAGTGTGTTTCTTTTTATTGTCTTCTTTTTATAAGACTGGGAGTTGTGTTTTTAAGCTTCCCTCCATGAAATGAGAGCTAGGCAATTGTTTTATTGTGGAATGGAGACTCTGAAATTACTGCAGTAGTTAATGTTTTAAGAAGAGCACCACGTTTTCAAGATTTGCCGTAAGATTACAAAAGTTGGAAACTTTGGTTGAAGTTAGAGGTCTAGCACTTGAAGGTAAGTAGAACTACTTCTGAGGAATTAAAAAAGCACAATGAGGAAAATTATAACGCTGCCTGAATTTTCTCTGTGAAGGCTAAATGATGGCAGAAGAGAGGAGCTATTGGAACTCAAAAGCCAGGGTGTGGAGGTTGTAGGATGAGTGAAACCATAAAGTGGAGAACAATGGGTCAAGTGTGGAGAAGATACGAACATAAATGGAGTCTTTCCAGGTCAGTCCAAAGGACCAGTGTCCTCTCATTTATGGTGGCTTAAACCAGATCCTTGGAGAAGAACGGAGCTGTGAACTGACACTTCTCACACTAGACGGTGCTGCTAATTTGGAAGCAGTAGTTTTCTCAAATCCTGCCACCACTACTACCTTTTAAACTGGAACTCTGTAACTCAAAGTAACTTTGAGCAAAGCGGTCGTTAGACCTTCTCACCCAAGCTATGGGCATTTTTATCAGTTTAGCCCTGTGAAATAATTGGCCAAAGCAAGTTAAGAAGACAGGTGTTACTGTTAGACCAAGCTGTTTGCCTTAGGGTTTTATTTGCTTACCCTGGCACGTTTTATATGATGTCAGCACACAAAGAATGTTTCTGCAGATAAAGCAAACGGCAAATGATTTCATGAGCCTGTTTGTGACAGATGTGTGCAGTGTGAAGAAACGTTGTAGCACAAACTACAGTACTCGTCAAGATCGTGTTATTCCAGCTCATTAATCACATTTCTCTGGTTTGTCTCCACAGATGACTATCTGTGAAAACTCACTAGTGGTCATGGCTTTCTGCTTGCCACCCCCTCTACATAGATGCCTGTTGAAATTCTGTGTATCATTATCGAAGCCACACTGAAAGACAGATGGGTGTTGTACCTCTTTCACGTCTGCGTCACACTCCTCTTCCATTCAGGGCCAAGATCTGCCTCGTGTATGAAATTTCCCACAGTTTTTCATGATGAAAAACATTGTTTTAATCAGTATTCTCACCAATCCTTCTTATCAATGCGATTAAACCAAATAGGTTAAAATCTGTCATGCTTTTTTTTGGTGATGACTGGGTAAAAGAAGAGCAAATAATAGGTGTTAAGTTAGAGGAATTTGCATAATGAAATTACTGAATCATATTACTACAGTGAAATCAGAGCATAAAATGGATTTGGAAATGTGCAGACGTTAAGGGTATATTTTTTTTTATGTGAGGGAGGAAAAAGAGGAGATGCTTGCCTTCTCTCCACTCCAAAGAACCCAAGGGAATATATATTTACTGCTATCCCCAGAACTTCTGTGTACTCCTGGCCCAGTCTTTGGAAAAATTTACTAGTCAAGGAGTCATGCATGCCTGTTTTCTCATCCTTTACTTGTCATGGAGCAGCTGCATTTCAGAGTTGTTAGGAAAGAGCAGTGACTACATATGGAAGAGAACAAGAAGAATATGTAAGTATTTGCAGTTGAGATCAAATCTGAAAAGAAACTTAAATGAAGTGATGTGCATTGTTGCAAGAGAAAACAAGGATTCAAAAATTCCATGTGTAGCAGTGCACAGTCTCATGAAGCTTTTCCACAGACAAACCTTTTAATTTTTGATGGTTTTGGCAGGATAAGCCTCGGTTGGAAAGATGGGTTCTTTTATGGATCTGCCATTTTCATTGTATTCAGGAACAACAGCAGTGAACCAGCCAGGTCCCAAATGGCATGACTTCTCTCCTTTGAGCTGCTATTCAGTCAGCTCAAAAAGTCTCAAAGCTTTATGTTCCAGTCCTTCTCTCCCCAGCTCTTCCCACTATTCTTATAGAAGGAAGAAGGCACTGCACTAACCCACAGATCCTCTGTTAGTAGGATTAGGGTGAGTTTCAGCTTTCAAAAGTGGTAGAGGAGGTGTTTGGCATTACACAGTGCCACAAAGACATGGGCAACTGAGAGGAGATGGAATTCCTCACAACGAGGTAGCTCAAAATTTAGAAACAGTCTGAGTGTGACAATTGCTGGCTGGCAGTCATTGCAGTGAAACAAATTCAGGACTGAAATTGCTTCTGCACTTAGGCATCTGGGTGTTAACTTTGACTGCATGTTTGCCCAATTCTTCTCTTCAGAAGATCTGCTGGAGGAGAAGGAGATTTTGTCATGTTTTATATAGCAATATACTGGTTCGAGACCTTATCCTGGAAGCAAGGAACAGAATTCTGGACCATGCTCACCCCGAGGGAATTTCAGCCTGTGTCTTCCCTCGTTGTTGTCTTTAGACAAGCTATTGGCAGTTGTACGTGAGAGCTCTCAACATTTTCTCTGACCATAAAAATGCAAGGGTCCATATGGGAGATGGTTTCTACAATCTACTGTAGTATATTCAGCTCAGTGGGATAAGTCTAGTAAAGTCCCGTAAATACTTCTGCTTTTGCTGCTACACAATATTTGTGCTTAGCAGTTTAACAGTGCCAAACAACTATGTCTCCTTCAGGGACAGGATTTTTTTGAAAATGAGTATCTCCCTACCAACTCTTTCTGTAATGCCCTATCTGGTAGGTAAGTTCTAAAATCAACCTATACTGTAAAATTCCACTATATTGGTATTTTTGAGGTAGAAAGTGGTTTTGATGTTTTTTTTGGTTTTTTTTTGGAGGGGTGTTTAAATTGAGGGAAGAATTAGAATTCCATGCTGCAAAATCATAGCAAAGGGTTGAGCCCTCACCGAGATCAATGTTTGGGAGCCACTATGTAGGCTCTGTATCACAGAGTAACTTGGAGCAATAATGTTTTAATTTCACATATACAGAATAGCAGGGGTTAAGAAGTAGATGACAGGTATCCTTTAGATTGCCCCCACATGGGATTTCAGAGGTATTTGCTGTTGGTGCAGAATGGTGCCATTTTTGCTGTGTGACATCCTCAGCTCCCTCCTCTAAGTATTTCCAGGTAGGCACACTGCTTGACTCCTCTCCGCCACTGGCTCCTCATTATACACTCATTCTCCTCACTTGAAATTCAAACTTCTCATTCCCGCCCCAGTCTCTGAAAATGTTATTTCTTTCCACCTCATCCACACCAGCTCCTCTTGGCTCCGCATCTAATCTGTCAATAGTGACTTCCACAAGTTCTTGAGAGGTTGTCTCATCAGAACTACTTTTTTTAACCTCACCTTTGTCTTCTCATCTGGCTTCTTGAAGAATCTCCCTCCTCCTCTCTCTCCATTCCCCCCCTGCCTTCTTCACCCCCCATTTTTAAAGAGGTGAGTCTTATCCCAGATATTTGACTTGGATGCAATGAACTTCACTCAAATAAGTTATATGATTTGTTAAAGTTAAATCAGTCCCTTTTCAATCTACAGCTAACTTTCCCAAGGATTCTGTATAAGGGTCTCATTTTATAGTGTTTTATATCAGGCTGAAAAGTTGTTTGAATGGCAAAATATTCCATGGAATAATGAAAAATCTGCCTCTAAAGGCATATGTCAGATTGCTTCGGGTTGTGCCTTTCAGTGCAAATTCGCACTGGTATGTCAGACACTTCATGCAAGTATCCCGAAGTTTTAGTTTGCCAAGCTAATCACTCAAGTCTCCCTATTGTATCCAGTCCCCAGGGTATAACCAACCCATTGAATTGTGACCATATTTGTCCCTACATATCACACTCAAGATATTTTCTAAAGTTATGCTTGTTCATATATAAACCAACCTGTCCTTCCTTTTTTTTTCTTCTAAGTGTTCCACATCTTACAATATGTTTCACCAAAAAAAAAGGAAGATGGAAGCATTTATCATGTTAAAATGTTTTTATCAACAAATGGCAACTCATCTAGTATGATTATTTAGTAAGTAAATATGATTTAGCAACACGAAAATGTTTTTTTTCCCCATTTTTGTAATGCTCTTTTGTTTCAATGCACAATTTGTTTTTTCTATTGTAATTGATGCTTTCTTATACACGCTTTTTAATTGCAATGGTCTATAAACATCTGCTTGTGGACAGAATCACTTGGGATTTACGTTGCTTTCTGATTTCTCTATGCATGCTTTTTAATTGCAATTGGGATTTACGTTGCTTTCTGATTTCTATTTCTGTCTTTTGAGTTCAGGTAACTCCCACTCACCTGACAGCATCAAAACCAAACCGGAACAAAACCTTATCTGCTTCTGGTGAATTGCAAAGCTGATAGCAGATCTAGAAGGGAACTGATTCCACGGCCAAACTCTATGCAGCTTTTAGTTTAGTAGAACTCATTTGAATTCAGAGGGCACCAGGAGAGATCCTGGCACCCAACTGTGACTGAGGAATGCAAAACTAGACCCAAAATGTTCTGGACTTGTTTTTACTGATTCTGTATAATCTGGCCAGGACACCGAGGTTAATGTCTTTCCCTTTGTGAAATGTTCCATGAGGTCTTTAATTGACCGCAACTCCCCAAGAGTGAGCTGTATCTTTCTCAGCAGTACAGTGACTCTTTGAAGCACATCGGGTACTGGTTTGATGCTGACTTGGAGGGAAGACTGCCGTCTTCTTGATCACTACCACTGTTTCACTGCAGCACCTGGCAGTTTTTCAAGATCACAGCTTCCATTCAGATTTTAGCCACTGTGAGCCTGCATTGCTTTACCAGATCTGGAGAGATCATAACCTAAGTTTTTATAGTGGCTGACTTGAAGAAAGTGCTTTACAATTTAAGAAACCTTAAATCAACAGCTGATAACTGTGTTGTTTATTATACAAGCAGGCTAGAATTTCCAGTGTATGTACAAGTTCCACAATACAAATACAGCTTTCAAGACACAACTAGAAAGATCAAACTGAGTTAGCTAGTGAAAAGGCAAAATGTATAGGGAACTTAAATGTCTTACTAAAAAGTCTGTCTCTTCAGTCTGACAGCTCCCTCTTAGATATCTAAGTCTATGGTTAAACTGAAACAGCTTTACTCAGTTTGGGGGAGATACAGAAAATTATTTGAGCTGGAGAGCCAGAAGAGTTCTCTGAGGGGAGAAAATCCTTATGTATGAATCTGGAGGCACTGGCAGAGAAATGAAAACTTCAGCACAGTGTTGGTGGTCAACCACAAAACAAAGACACTCTAGCTGTTTTAACTGTTACACACTTTGAGTTACAGAAAATCAGAATGTTTAATTCATTTGATGAATATCGTCAATGGAGTTTAAGGTGCAAGTCATTTGATCAAATGTGTGTATCTACTTTCAGATTAGACAAATAGTTTTCTGTATTTTACTGATATGTTAACTGTATTGATGTTAAGATTAGCCTGGACACCCGAGTTACATGTAGACATGTGTAATAAAGGTAACAGCTTGGGAGATTGAATAGCCCCACAAACTGACACGATCCAGACTTCACTATTTCCTTTTAAATAAAAGTGAGGCTATTCAGAATCAAAACTTGCTAGCTCCAAAGTTCTGTAGTGTTGCACTACTTGGTAGTCCCAGCAGACCAAGCAAAGGCCAAACAGGCATGGCAACTACCCTGACAGCTGAGGGTTGAGGCATGACCGTTACCTTAACAGTTACAGTTCAGGCATATTGTATAGTGAAAAGATGTTGGTATGATGACTCCTGATGAAACTTTTGAGGAATTTCTGTCAGGGACTGAGCATGCACACTGCTTATCGGATTCAAAGAAATTTGTGAGGGGCTAGAGTGTTCTTAAAACATGCTGAACGATCCAACAAATCCTCTCTCTCACTGGCAGCAGTGGAGGCCTTCCCAATGACTCCAGTGTGAACAGGAGTGGGACTCAAAAGCACACTTCTGCTGCCAGAACTCTCAGAGCAGAAGCTCTTTACAACCAAAAAAATGCATTTATGAGTTGAAATGCAATACATGTCATTTGCCTGTTAAAACTTCCTAACGCATATGAAGTTGTGCTTCTTGGCATGCAATACATACAATTGTACTGTCCTAACCAAGCTGGATAGCTAGCAGCCTGTTTCCTGATAAAGCCCCTTACGATTCACACTGTTGGTGTCTTTATGCTAAATTCCTTTGGCAAGTTTGTTTCACTAGGCATGTTCATGTACGCACAGAGAACAATGAACGGCAGGCACCATCACGTTAATTCATTAGTCCTAAATATATGCAAATACTCAAAAAGAAGAATATGCTTTTAAACGGAAACCAATATCTCTTTTTCGTGTTGTTGTAACTGTATTTTAAATTTGGCGTCTCTTTGACAGAAGAGAGTAGTAGAACATATAGGGTTTAAGAATTGTCCCTAGCAAACTCGTGTTTCATCTTTTAGCTACATTTTTATATTGGAAAATAACATCTGCTCCTTCCCTCTTACTCAATAAGATCTTTTAGAAGAGATTAGATGCAACAATTTTCTAAAAGCCTAGTATAATGAAACAGCTGAAAGAGAATGTTAAAAGAAGGCAACTGAAAAAGAAATGTATTCCCCACCATGACCATAACTCATAGTTATATTTTGTGAGAACTCTAACAAGCTAATCCATCTGGTTTTGGTTTTCAGTCACAGATGAACTAATAGCCTCTATTTAAGTTACTGCATGGAACCACTAGGAGCTTAAAGAAGCATTAGTCATTTCATTTGCATTCAAAGGGTTGTGTTTTTTTGAATGTAAGGAATATCTCTTCCCTTAAGAAAGGAACATATCCTGCATAGCAAGGATTACCAGAGAGGCAGGAAAATCTGTGTTAGCTAAAAAATTGATTACACAGACTCATTTGGGTTGGGCAAGCATCCTCCTGTGTCATCAATTCCATTCCAGTGCACCAGTACCAAACTGATGATACCAATTGGATTGTGGGATGGAAGAAAGTATAATTTCAGAAAGAAAGAACCTAAAATTATTTCAGTGTATATGTATGAAATTAAGGACCTTTAACTGTTCTGATATCTCTCCTGTAGAAAACACTAGCAAGATTTACATTACTTTTTTCAACTTTCTCCCTATTTAATATTCAAATGATACATTTTAGTTCTAAATATTTGTTGTCTCTCTGCTCACACTTTCTTTCAAGAGTGTTACTAAAAGCCCTCCAGCAAGTAGTTGTGAGTAGATTACTTGAGATGTAGCAGCCATACTTTTGCCACAGAGCAGAGAAGGTAATGTAGGACCTTCGGTTTGCAGCAGTTAATGTACCTCACTTATGAAAACAGTTTTAATTGTGGAAATATGCATCCGTTCAGGAAGCCATAGCATAAGGAAGGAACTTTATTCACAACAGGCTTCCTCTTCCAAGGACTGTTTCAACCCTCACTCAAGTCTGCCCTAGTTTTTCCATTGCTTCCATTTGGCATTGGATCAGGCCTCTTCATTGATGAGTTTGAAACCCTGATAGATAGGGGAATATTTATTCTATGCAATAATAATTCCCCAAATTACCATGCTACAGTGGACCATAATGAAGAATTTTGCTGTAGTAGGAATTCTGGTCTTTCATTTTGGTTTTGACCTAGAAATTATCTGACATGCTATAGACAGATAAATTGTTACCATTTTTTTTGATTGTATACATCGTTTTAAATAAGCTCAAGCAGCTGTTTTTCAGTATGCTCTCTATTTTTTCATATTAGGCTCATTATCCCTTAGTCCAGTGCCATCATTATAGATTTCATAAGAAGGCAGAGATTATTTAAAAAAAATTTAAATTACACTATCCTAAACTTACCACCAATGTGTTCTTCATTTAAGAAAATGTCTTTTTCTCAGAGACTGATAAAGCAGTGCTCAGCTAGGCTCAGGACAATGTTACCTTATATTCAACACGTATCTAAGTTACGATGTATCTTGTTTTCCTGTAGACAGCAAAGCAGTCAGATATATATACATGGCAATACATCCTTTTGTTTCCCAGACCCACTGTAAGACATTGCATTTCCCAAGGAACCACAGGAGGTAACAGCTATGTTCACAATAAGCATTCTTAGGACATCATTGTGTAAAGTCTTAGTGAAAGAAACTGTGTGTCTGCCTTCTCAAAGAGCTCGTGAAAAAGCTGCCTTATGCATAATTTATGTCAAAGATGCCCACACTGTTGTATGGAAGGACAGAATGAAACTTTGAATTTCTTTAGCCATAAACTCTGTGAAATAGTGATTTCTCCAGCCCATCTATCGTACTTATGATGGTCATTTGGGGTTCTTTGAGGTTTTGGGGGTTGTTTGGAGGTTTTGGGGGGTTGGTCGTTTGGGGGCTTTTGTTTGTTTGTTTCTTTGTTTGGGTTTGTCTGTTTGTTTTTGTTTCTGTTTTAATGATGTGTTCCTTACTTATTCTGCTTTCGCTGCTGGCTCTGTGACTTTCGTAGAAGCTTCAGTATGGTGTGACTTTTTCTGTGGCCCACATCTATCATTAGCTGTTGTTTCTAATTCTAGTTGTGTTACCTTTGCTGTTAGACTATAACTATTTAGGGAAGGGGGTTATGGTCTTCATTCTACAGAGATAATTCTGTGGGCACATCTGGGAGTACATAGACATCTGTGTCAAGGAATTTCTTCTAAGAGGTCCTAGGGGCAATATTTGGTTTTCTTTGCAGGCTTCAAGGATCTCTGTTCTGTGTGCTGCTTTGTTACAGTCTGGGTAATACTGGTAGAGATCCCAGAAGCTGTTTATGTGAGAGGTTAGAAACTCATTTACATAAGGTGTTACTCTCACAACCAGCTTCATAGTTCTCTCCTACAGACAATGGGTTTTGATTTGCTTTCCTTTGAGCCTCATGACATAGGTCAAGATTTTCCATGGACAAACATAATCAGCACTGGTATTATTTTGTAACTCAAAATGGCTTATAAGTGCACAGAAATTTTCCATTGGAGAGAGATCAAATTGTCCTCAGAAATCTATTTTTATGAAACCCACAGACAAAATATTCTTGAAGCCACCTCCTTTTATATGTATGGTAATAGCCGTTTTGCCTGAGGGTGCATTTGGAATTGTTGGATTTTCAGGTACAACTTATTAAAAAAGAGCAAATTTTCAGTCAAAATAGAAGGGTGAAGAAAGGAATTTATTGATCTTCGCTCCTCTGTCCTCACTAAGTCACCAGTTCTATATAAAGGCAAAAAATTCTGCATGTTTCTAAACTTAAAAATTATACCAAATACTTTATTTTCCCAATATTTTATACACTTAACTTTTTCACCAAAAGGAAAGTAATTTTTAATTAAAAAAAGAATTTCCAAATCATTTCAGATGAAACATACTACTTACAGTAATAGACTGCCTCTTTTTAATATCAGAACCAGGACCACATTCTCCTTTATGCCACGTAGGGCAAACATGCCAGTTGCACACCACAGCCTCAGTGCTGTCTTTTCGGCCCACTAGTCTGAGGCACAAATACGGATATCCGTTAATAAAGGAGTTCAGTAAGAGTAATGAGAGGATAGTAATTAGGATTAAAGGCTTCTAATAGGCATATACTATAAGTAACAGCAAACAGAAATAAAAACTGAATGCAGTAATTAAAAAAATCTACTGCTAAGTTACGTCTAGCACCTGTGGAAGATAGCAGTCAGCCACCCAGCCTGTAAATGTAGTATTTTTTTGTTCACATAAGCAAGTCTCAGTTCTTGCAGACTTGCTTCTGAGCTTTGCCATTACCTCACTGAGGATTTGTGCTCACGGGTGTGTTTGTGTTTGTGTAGCAGTGGAAATTTTTTTTCAAGAAGTATGAAAATAAAGCCTGCGTGGTTTTCAATTTTGAAAATATTTTCCTTGGCAATGAAAGTGATAAACTCAGTGGCTAAAAATGGTGTACTTTCTAGGGTATATTTCTTGCTTTATACCTGAAATACGACACCAACTAAATGACAACAGATCTCTCAGTGGGCAAAATTAGTACAGTAGCATGAACTCTGCCAATTAAACACAAGAAAGCTCTCATTAGTCTAGATTTTTGGAGGTATGTAGCAATACAGATAATTTATTGCATATATTATTGTTTTGATATGATGGAATTGTTGATTATATCTTTGTGAACTTCACAGTGTTCCTGGAGTAATATTGTTGTCACTGAAAAAGCAGTTGTTTTTCAATCTTGAGGGTGTTTGCCTGAGTTTTTGTCAACTTCAAACCACAGTGCCCAAAGCTGAAAGGCCAATGTAGGCCAATCAACAAAGCCAATTGGATGTGTAATGGAAGTTTACAACACTGGGATTGTTGTATTTTTCATACAACTGAGACCCAGCAAAAGTAGGCATATGGTAATTGCCCTGCTGTTTTACTGATGTGACTTCCTTTTCTAAAAGAAAACTTTTCTTCCAATAAGAATCTGCTTTTGGAACTGCAAAGCCCACACATTGATATCTAGAACCTTAGGATAAGTACTAAGATATTCAGTAGTGGTGCCCATCAGTTTATGGTAAACCACAAAGCCAGAGAGACTCCGTGTGATTTCACGGTCTTATTGGCCTATTAGGAACGTACTGGTAGAACTTCCTCCATTTTCTATTACCTCGTGATGTGGGAACTATGGTTATACCACAGGAAAAACATCTAGTCAAGAGAATCCAGTGGCCAGAATTATAAGTGGACTTCAGACTGCTTTAAGCAGCTGATAAGCATGAGTTTGGATGACTGCAGCTTTGGTGTCAGGTGCCTAATATCTGACCTATTCATTCATCTGTTTAGCCCCCACAATAGTACTTTGAAGTATTTTCATTGAGGATGAGGGATGGAAAAGAGATGTAAGCCAGCAGAAGCACATAACAAGAAAAGATACTGGAAAAGATTGTTTCATGCTTGACCCACTATCGAACCTGATTCTTCCTGATAAATATTGTAGCGTTTTGGAAGCAGGTGCATTTTTCAGTTAAAATTAGGGACACTTACATTCAGCTGAAATAAAACTGCATATAAAATGATGCTGCTTATAAAAAATGTTTTAGTGGTGGAAATGGATTGCTGAACAGACCAGTAACATGCAATGGATGTTACATTTCTGTTCTAAATTATGGGTTTAAAGTCCAAGATGCTAGTGACAGGTGTTCATTAGCCTACCCTCCTCTCTCAATCTTATTTCTTAGTGGACATGCACTCATATCAGAATTGTCAGTCTTGGTAAGTAACCACTTCTGCATCAGCCTGAAGACTAAACTATCCTCCAATAAACTGGGAAAGCCATTTAGCATCAGCATTGCCACTGTATTTCATGCTGTGCTTGTGCAGATAAAGAAATTATGTCTGTCTCTTTTGCTGTCATATCTGCTTTCATTCACAAGCACTAAGCTTGTCTGAGCACAAGAATAATACAATGAAAAAGCTAAATCTTCCAAAAAGATTTTATATTGTTTAGCTTGGGGAGACCAAAGCCCATTCAGTCACTGTAGGATATGGGATTCCTTACTAAGCATCTATTCAGTGTTTTGGTATAACCACCATTCAAAATCTCTTCTGAACACTTCAGCCTGATTAAATCCCACGTACGCTTACAGCTTTGGCACTGGTCACATACACATCAGCACTGACAGTGCCAAAGAAACAGCTATACCCTTACAAAGTTGAAAGAAAACAGGTTTCCCCTATCTCTCACTCTAGTGATGTAAGCATGGTTTGTGCCTACAGAACACAACCAAATGAAATAATGCCTTTTTAGTTAGTGGTTGGGTAGCTAGACATGAAAGAGTCTGAATCACCATCTCCTTTGGCTTATATCCATTAGGCTCTGGGACATTTACAGATGGAGGTCTTTTCATCCCTCCATAGCTTAAGCTGTTCTATTTTGTCAAATTAAATCCTGAAAGCACGCAAATATGAGGGATCAGAAGGATCCAGTGCAACCCTGATGCTCTGAGGCAGAAATAACTACAACCAGGATACCAAATAAAAAAAAAAACAATATTTATCTAACTTGTTTCTAAAAAGCTGCAATGAAGGAGACTGTCCTTATGTAACAGATCCTGGTACTTCATTACTCTATTATTATGAAAATACACAATATAAATCTTATTTTCCTTTCCCCTGCAGATCAGAAGAGCTATCTTCTTCATAAGAGGCTTTTACATTGTGAAGACTATTGTATCTGCTCTCCGTCTGTTCTAGACTAAACAAACATTGTTCCTTCAACCCTTCCTCAAAGTTCATATTTTCTAAACTTCTTATCAGTCTTATTGTTCCTCTTTGTACTTTAATTTGTCAACATCTTTATTGTGTTGTGTTGTGCCTAAACTGGAAACAGTTCTTCATTCAAGGTCTCACTGGACAGAGAGTAAATTTCTCTGTATGTTGTCCATGACACTTTTACTCATTTGAAGCTTGCGGTTTTTGCACTACAGCCAAAATGTTTATTCATGTCTGTCTCGTCACCCATTACAATCCTTCATCCTTTTCTGTCACCTAGTCAGCTATTCCCCGTTCCCCATTTATTTTCCATAAGACAGGTCTTTAAAGCAAGTTTCCTTTCTCAAAGAGATTTGAGAAGTCTGATCCTACCCTCAGTAGTGCATTTAACCCCATTCAATTTGCCATCATCTACAAATTATAGACATCCAGATTTCTTCCAAACCTGTAAACAAGCCAAAAATTATCTTTCTGAAGGTTGCTGTTTGTAATCCCTTCCATTTTCATAGTATGAAGCCCAAACAACTTATTTTCAAAGTTTTAGTAAACCACAGTTATTTCATGTATTCTTGTACAAGACTGATCTGGCACTATTTTACATAGTTTGGCATTTATTACTTCACCTCCATCCGTTGTCCCATTAAAGTACTTATCCTGGCAAACTCTGACATGAGAGCTCTAAGACTGTTTACCATCATCTTGTTATTTCCTACTGCCAGTCTCACACCAGTGGCATATATTATGCTTTGTTTTATTAAATCCGGCTTCTGAGGTCCTTGGAGTTCCAGAAGAAAGGTAGCCACCTAAATAACCACTACGGATTTCGCAAAGTATAAGGACAATGGTAATCTAGGATTTGCAATGTTGTTGTCAAATCCAAACTGCAGAGACTTTATGCTTTTCTACTGGACTCTTTATAATAATAAAAAAGTCCATCCAACAGTAGGCTCTGGGGATTGAACCAAATTTGTATGTTCTTTGGAAAAGGGTGTGTGAAATAAAGCTTTAACATGATCTTTTGTTTTAATAAGTTCAATTACAAGTACATAAATCTATTTCTAAGTGATGATTTAAGCCTCTATAATCATGAAATGGTTTATTTGCATGGTGAGTTCTTCCAGAGACTTTTATAAGTTTGTTTTTATTCATGAAAGATGAAGTTAAAGAATGAACATGATTTTAATGTACGGTAGAGTATGGACCAAATGAAAAGTGATACTCGACTCCACCCAGCAAAGAAGAGCCACCTCCCTTTAATGGATTGAGCATTTGAAAAGAAGAAAAATAGCTTCAGGTTATTTTCAGATGTTTTCTAAAGTTGGATGAACTTAATCCATTTTGTTTTCCACCATTTATTCAGAAGTATTGCCTCAGGATATGGATGATTTTAAACATTGATATTCCACCACACCCCATAATATAGGATACAGCAACTAAGCACGATAGTAAAAATTCAGACATTAGCCAAGATTGCGTGCATATCTGAGACACTTATGCTCGGCTGACTGAACCTGTAGGCCTGGGGAACTCAAGGGTTGTAACTTTGGTACTCTATTCCATGAGGTGTAACAATTAGCTTTGTTTTCACGTATCTTTTATAGTGTCCCAATCCTCCTTCTACTATATGAAAATTAGTTTTGTGGTCATTTTAAGCAAAATACAAATAGGGCTAAAATCTTAACATGAATTGTATGTTTACAAAAATAGTAACACAAAGAATTTCTGAGCTGGAGTAAAGGAATAAAAGCACCTAAGATCTTGAAAATAGATAAATCATCCCAAATCTTGGTTCTGCAGTCTTTCATCTCTTTGTTATGCATTTTTTGGTACATGTAATTTTTGAATTTTTGCGGAGGACTTCATATAGGAATATAGCTAATGAATGCTTGAATGTTAGTGGCATACATGTTCCTCAGTGAACAATTTGAACCTCTTCCCTTAAACTGCATTACTGCTAGTACAGGAGTGGGTTTAATGGTTTTATTCTTTAGTTACTGTGGCATAACTAATCAATGCCATGAGAAAAAATTATACTACTTTTGAAGATGCAATGAAGATATTAAAGATACATTGCTCTTCTGCGCTTGCCCAGTTCACAATTTTTATTTTTTTTTATCATCTGAAAGGAACTGTTTGCATAATTTATTATAGGGATTTATGCTTGATTTTTTGTGGAGCAGAAATAAAGTCGTTAGAAGCAGTGTAGTAACATGGTATTACATAACATAAATAAAAAATAAAAAAGAGGATGTTCAAGTGTCAGGAGGCTGGTTTTGTTATGTTTGAATTCTCCAAACTACTTTGACCACAATGGAAAAACACTGCTGAATATCCCACATGCATTGTTACTTTAATAAAACACCAGATGGAAATTGTGTTGGATGCTCACAATACTATTTTACACTAGATGAGTGACAGTGAGAATATACGTGCTTGCTTAATCTGAACCTTTATTTTAAGCTGTTTCAGCTTTAAGTTAAAATTTCTGAAATTACAAAAGACTGTGTGAAAATATGCCTTGACACCTTTTTTGAGAAATAAAAATAATTCGCAATTCCCCATATATTTTTCCTTATCTCAGGGGAACTGAAGGCTCAATTTTAAAGTTTCCTGTCTTCCTAATATTCAAAATTAAATGGAGGATCAAATTATCCTCTCATTGATTGTCAGTGTCTAACTGGTTGACTTAACTAGGCAAGGTTTCTGCATAAAATGAGAAGAGAAATCAGGAAGAATCCAAGCAGAAATTGTCAAAATCACACTCCAGTAAAATCAGCCAAGTATTAACTTCATGAAAATGTAAACAAAGCAGACAGTATCTTGGCTTACTAATTGTGGAATGGGAGAGGACTCCAGTTAAAGAAATATGAATCAGTCAATGAAGGACTATAGATTTTTTTCAGAAGATTAAAAGATGTTCCATAAGATCTTGAACTATACGGAAGGTGAGAGACTGGTTTTAGAGCATGCACTTGTAACCTTCCAGAATCAGATCTCTCTAACGGGTCTTATAAACCAAATCCTGTAAAACATGTCCTACTCTGCAGCCCTCTTTCCAGGAGAACCTCTAATATTTTGTAAAACAGTAAAGGGGAGGGGAAGGTCACTGAGAGGACAACCAAGAAGGAGGATGCGTAGGAATATGCCAAAACTTCTACATCCTGTGGAGAAGTGCTCCTCACAGCTTCGTGCAAACACAATGCTGAGGAAGTCTCTCCAGTTTGTTCATGCCCACACAACCCGCTCCCCCAGACTCTCACACGGGAAAACGCAGCCACCCACCAGGGCTGCTCAGCAGCTATCGGATGGGAGGAAGATTCAGTCTCTCAGCCTACAGATGCTCTCTGTTTCTAGGAGTCCATTTGACTTGGACCTTTGTGCAGGACCTCAGCACTTAGCTTTAATCTCCTGTGGCAAAGGAATGTCATGTTAGATACAGACCTTTAGCCAAATCTCAAATTCTTAATTTGACCCAGATCTGGGGCTTTATTTTAATGGAGCTTAGCTGATTTATGTGAAATGAGAATGTGGCGTATTGTCCAAATCAGAATTCCTTGTCTCAGCAACTGAGTGAAATAAAACCTTAACTTGTGAGCACAGAGGTCCAAAGGCAGCAATCCACACATTTCTAAATGTTCAATCTAAGTTTATATTAGATTTAACTTGTTATAAGCCATATCCAGCGTATTTAAAACAGGACTAGGTTATCAAAAGTCATTTAAAAATAGCAGAGTTCAGAAAAAAAAAATACATTTGAGTAATCCAGGTATAGATTTTAAAGTAAAGTTAAGAAGCACTAAACAAGCAACTTGCAATATTGCAGATATTTGCACATTGCAAGACCAAAACCATGCAGAAACATTCAGTGCGCTGCTTTAAGTTTTACCCCTTTTCAGGCTGTTTAACAACAGCCAACAGAATTCTGAAGCTTCTAATAGATGATTGCTGTGAGTATGAGAGACTGGATGTGATGCAGCAGCATCTTCAAAAGTCGCTCCCTTCCCATTCTGCCTCATTTTGAGCATAGGATAAGCTTTGTTCATACTTCTCAAGGCAATTCTCTTATTTTCTGTTGTAAGTCTCATAGGTTTATTTGCTTCACCCTTGTAACAACATGAAGCATTCGCATGGCAGAGCCTGCTTACCCCCAACAAAATGCAAGTAGCTCAAGCTTACTCAGTAGGCGTACAATTTTGGTAGCATGTGTCAAAACATCTGCCCTACGCAAGTTGCAATTTCTTAAAAGCTTGTGACAGGAACACTTTTTGATAGGAGAAAGTTCATTCCTAAAGCAACCCCACTTTGCTGGTAAATCAGTGCTCCTGGTCGCTAAAGCTTTATAGAGAACAGGTAACCAGACCTCATTTGGTTTAAAATAAACATTGACCAATTAGTGCACTTTTCTCTAGACTCATTCTTAGAAATAGGATTGATTCTTTTCCAACATTGACTGGTATGTGGCACACACCCAGGATTCAGCAAGGGTGATGAAAAGCCTGGCAGACCTAAACTCAAGTAAAAATGGTGTCTAAAAAAGAAAAGCAGTAGAGCAAACATAATTGGCAAAAGGTGCAATAAGGACAACGTTTCTCTGGTTTAACAAGAAAGTGTCGTCGTCTGTTCAGTGACACAGAAAATTGCAGATGCAAATTTATACACATTGGTCAACTGGTAGGCAGAAAAGGGAAACAGATAATCTAACAAAGTAACTCTACCCCAAAATTCCACTTATCTGTGAAAGAAGCAAAAATACATCCGAAACGAAGGCATTAACTCAAATTTGTTAGTAAAGGACAGCTTTTTAGGGTAATACACTTGCTGACGCACACCTTGATTTTCTTGAAATTTCTTGTAGTCCTTCAAGATTTTAAGAAACCTGTAGTTATCAACAAGTAAAATAAAGTGGGAAACTTGAAGAATGACTGCCATCTCAGATAATAAAGAAAGAATAATATTATAGTCATATAATTATCATTGCTTCGTGGTGAACATCATATTTACTCAGCTGTATGTAAGCATGTAAGACTATTGTTATCTCTGGTATTCAGGAAGAACAGAAAAATGAACTTTTACACAGAGTAAAATTGACAGACCTACAGCAGAGCATAAAAGAAAAACACTTTTCAGATTACTTAGTAAGCAATTTACGAGTGTTTTCTCTTGAGTTCAATTCATCGGTACAAGAGTGCATGAATTTTAACTCAGTCTTTATGCCATTTAAGTCTTGACCAAGATGAGACAAAGCTGCAGGATTTAAAGAAAATTGCACTGCATATCAGATTAATCTACCAAAGAAATAAGTACAGAATTATGCCAAAAATTAAAAATTTAAAAACACTTTGCAGTGAATACTTTCAGAGGTGGAGGGGATGTATTTCTTTTACTATCCTTTTTCTTGATAATTTGGATGCTTCTGCAGAGTTAGTACTAACATCAACTTTTAAAACATGAGACAAAACCTCCTGACCACATTTTACAATGATGCTCAATAATTGAATTCCGAATTGAGAATAAAATTGCCTCAATAAACAATAGGTTGTTCAAGGCTGAAGATACTGTTTAAAAGGACAGTAGACTAAAACTAATTAATTTACATTTCAATTTCAAGCAAACATGGATGCTTTGATGCATTGCCACTGAACAACAACAGTGTAGCCTTATTTGGAGATTTTTGTGGTTATTACATGGATATGAATCGCTAAAGAGAATTTATGAAAAAATGCAGAAATTAATTTTGGGGTTCAGTACATCGCTAGACCTAAGCCCCCAATTCTAAAAACACCCTCAACCCTCCACCATTTATTCATGACCAAAGGCCAAAATGTACAAGAACTCCAGGAAAGGAGGCAATATTTTGGTTCAAGGTCACTGTCGGTCACTTCTTAGGTGCTTCCTTCTATGTCCTATTACCCATATTCTGTTGCTTTCTGATATTACCCAAAGGACCCTATTGCACTGGTACTGTGTTAAACCTCCTTGTCAAGGGAGAGAAGGAAGCAGGTGTGCTGCATCTCAAACACGTAACTATGGCGTATATTAGAAAAGGCAGGCACACAGAAATGTATCTGCGCTTTAAGAAAAATGCGAACAGGTGGATACTGGTCTGTAATTCTTGATAAGGTCTTTCCCCAGTTTGGGAATGGATTGGCTCCTGAGAAGTTTCCCTCTCCCTCAGTTTATAACCTGATTGACACAAGTATCTAACACCAGCCCAGTGGTGTTAGATATACTTCAGGCAACATTCAGAAAGAATGCATGTTATTTTTAGAAAAGCAAAAATGCTCCATTTATCATATCCATTCCAACTTCCAAAAAGTCAAATATTTTCTACTCAATGGTGAAATTCCCTTCTGTTGACTTGGCAAAGAAAGGGTACTTTGAGCAGATTTGTACATCTGCTACATCAGGAAAAACACCTGCTGAAAATTTTCAAGAGTTTCCCAGCACATAACTCTCTAAAGTAATTCAGAATCTAAATAGCATATAAGTTTTATGATACTGTAAGTCAGAGTAATCTTGTTTAGTTTACCTTTTTGTGCAAAGATACAATCCATTTAGTATGTCAGTGCACTGCAAAGGCAACTTAACCTGCCACTCAGTGATTAAAGTGCCAGACAGAGATAAATATTCTGGGAAATTAAACACTATTTTTCTTCTCTTCGTTACCTGAAATGGCAAAATGAAGGCAGAAAAGCATTAGAGGCAAAATATTTAGAGGAACATCGCTTTAGCACATCAGCAGACAATAACACCAGGCAGGCAATTTATATTAAGTGGGAAAATGGCTACTAACTCTGCTAATATCTTTGGTACGTTTTCAGAAAAAGCGGTTTGCTCTGTAGGTTGTTTTGAATGTCACTGCCTAGAACCAGGCTCAAACAAAGCATTTCATATGCCATTTCCCTTGAGAAAATAAGTAGCTGTCAAAAGTTGGCCATTTTAAACTAACGGCAACAGTTTTCAGCATGTACCTGCCTCTGACTTCATTTACGAGGTTTCTTCTCTACCACAGTATGCTGTATTTGCACACATGTTTTCCTGTCACCCAATAAAGCCGTGTAGTACCTGAGAGCAGCCGACTTTCTCTAGGTTGTCTGTGAACAAGTCAGTTACCAGAACTTTAAGCGTTTCAAAGCAGCTTAGAATTATCATCTTCAACTCTTTTTGCTCCCTGCAAGTGCTCCATTGCTTTCTTGGAGCGCATTTTGTTTGTGCAGAGGATACAGATGCTTGTCTGGGGAAGATTTGTGTTTTTCTTGTCCTGTTAAAGGGGCTTGAAGCTATGATCTAGGTCACCAGTTTTGAACACGTCATTTTTGAAGGGTTTTTTTGAGTGGATTTTAGTGTGGGGTGGTGGTTTTTTTTGTTGTTGTTTTGTTAAGGTATTAGATTTTAGTTGGAAAGGAATGGTAATGGAGGAACAATGTGCTACTTTTTCAGGTTTCTGTGTTTCTTTCTTAACCTTCTGGACCGAAGGCTACTGATGCAAAGCTAGAGAGTGCCACCGCGTGGCTAGAGGCCCACTTGACTTAACTTCTCTGAGGAGGCTGAAGTTGCGAAAACTCGGGCATGAGAGAGCAGGGGAGACTAATGGATACCCAACAACTGCTGTGTGCCAGTTTCCACTCCGGAGACTGTATTTTGTGCAGAGGTGCTTAATACAAGCCTTTCAAGAGCATGGGTGATGGAGCCCAGCCTTCCTCTACTCAGAAACGAATTCCTTAGCCGTGAGAGGACAGGGCTGCGCTGCCTTTTAACACACACCCAGAGCAAGCAGATGTGGCACACCTTTTTGTCTAACCAGGAGAGAAAGGCAGACCCCTAGCCTATCGAGTAAGATACTCTATATTTTCCTCTTCAGAAATGTGAGTGTCTGCAGGCTGAGGAAAGCACAGAGGTTGAAGTCACCCCTCTTTCCAGTAATTAAGTATTCTGGACCCTGATAGCACCACTACAATTCCCTTCTCTGTAATCCCATTTTCACTATGAAGGGGTTACACTTGGCAACATATATCATTCCTGGGTGAGAAAGCACCACAAATATCTGGCTCAGTATCTGACAAGGTTCAAGATATGTAGCTGCTCACAGGCACTAGTTGATGCCTTCCTGGAAGCAGAACCTTGTTATTTCAAATCAAGTAGAAATACCTACAGTGTGCCAGTGCCTGCAGAGCTTTTAACAGCTCAGTGGGGCTTTTTTGGCTCATTAAAAGTATTAAACTTTTGCTGACTAGCTATATAACTAGTTCTGGTTAGAAGCCTTCTGAATCTACAGCTGTTTCCTATACCTGTTTTTCATTTATCATTCAAACATCCCATCCCTCACTGTCTTTTCTAACAAACAGTCTCTGCAGATGTATGCTTTTTATATGCTATCTATGAGGCATCTAGACTCCATGCTGTTCTGCTTTTTGCTTCATTAACTGGTAGAACATTCTTCTAGTTTATCTAGCCAAAACTGATCATTTACATAACAGTTATGGGAAGACAGTTTTGTAATATCTCAAATAATCAGACTTCCATTTATAAAGACTTGCACCAGGAAGCACACCAGGTAAGATTCATCTCACCCATCTATGGAATTCTACATTGTAGAAAGTTGACCATTCTTTGATGATAAAGAGAGTAAGGCTCTGACAGGTGTATCTTGAAGGGAAAATGAATCCTACCACTCCTGATCAAAGGGAACAGAACTTAACAGTAAAATCCTTTAGCGCAGATTCAGTTCCTCCCAGAATTTGTTAATCCCAACTTTGCTGTCCAAGTGCATTTCATTTGTTATCATAGAATCATAAAATGTCACTGTGCTTCCTAGAGGAAAAAAAAAATATAGTTAAAGGTCTAACAGATTTTGAAGCAGTTTTTAAAAACATAAAATGCTGTTTATATGTCTAATAGGTATGCAGTTCTTTGAAATCCTATGCCTATGACTCACTTTAACCACACTGAGTAGGAAAACACAGAATTCCTGTGTCATCAGAGCGAGAAGACAATTCAGGTACTGCCTTTTCAAAAGCCAGGTGCATTTTTGTATGCCATTCAAGTGGCTTGAAGACAGTGACCAAGAAATTCAGTGTGCTGCTATACACCACCCAAGCACAATTTAACATTAAAGGGTGAATTAATAGTAGAGAACTGGATTTCTATGAAAGCAAAAGTTCTGTGGAATCAGGGCAACAAGATGAAGTAGCAATACAAGAAAGAAAATAAGGTCTTATCAGCAGAACTGAGTTCTAGATAAGGAAGTGCAACTTCCCTTCCCAGAACAGACTGCCTATGATTACATCAATCAGAATCAGAGAGAGGTTATAAATTTATCCAGTCTGAAAGCCAAATGAAATGGAAAATAGACTGCCAAGCACTGAAAAGCAAGTTAATGAACAGAAAGCAGCATCCACTATTTTCCCAGCTCTGCAGAGATCATACAGGACTTCTGTTAAGTTTCCAGATCAAGACAAGGAAGAGAACATGGGATAATTAATTTCCCATGCTTAGTGGGACAATATGACACCAGTCTGAATGTGAGTCTTCAAGATAAGTTCCCAAGACACCCAAACAGTAAAACTTTCAACTTTAATACTTAGTTCAAGTCTGATTGTGAGCATCAAAAAAAAAAGTGTGCAGAATTGCTTTAGGCAGTATACACATTTCTACAATCAAGACGTTAGCGGTTTGATTCACTACCCAACATAAAGCTTTTTTATTTTCTAAAAGCAAAGTGCTGAGATATATTTAATGATGCTACATATTTACAAGCATGTTCATTATATTTATCTATCTAGTCCTCAGCATAAAACTGAAAACACAGGAGCTTATCTACCTAAGTTGTCAAATCATCTCTTCAAGATAATTGACAAGTGGCAATTATCATGATAGCTGCAACTATCTGTTATATAGACTGCTGCTTGCAGCACCCACTGAGGAAGAAGATGCACTTCCCACCTCCCTGGAGCGTCAGTCTAACTAGATTATATATAAGTATTATATATACCTATATAGATTATTTGTAAGTATCCTCTCTCCCTCTCAGGAAGAAGTCAAAGAAACTAATGAAGAATTCACAAGGTCAAAAAGATGATAAAAGTCAGATACCTAAAAGTATATGTGGAAAGTATCCAGAGTGCACTGTGAATGACAGATTTTAGGAAAAGATAGATTGTTAGGTAAAGAACCAAAGCAATGAGAGTACATAGCTACACAGACCAAAAAAAAAAAAAAAAAGTTTTTTTGCACATCTCCCCAGGTTTGACAGTGTAAGCAAGTAAAATATAATACGCAGCCAAAAACCCCTAGCTGGTTTCTGAGACTGTGTGCATTCCAAACACACTTCTATACTTCCATTCTTTGTAATGTCTCTTAAAAATTAAGTAACTAGCAGTTTCTGTATGAAGTTGTTATAGAGAATGAAAAGGCATCATTTCAAAATGTAGCTGAATATTTATTTGCAAAATTATCAGACTAAGACTTGACATTCCTTCTCAAAGTATACAGCATGATCTAATGTCATTTCTACCATAGCTTTGGTACAAAAGTGTTTTGAGGCACAAAGATTTAGAGCTATCAAAATTAACAATCTGGAGTTTTTCCAACTAAAGTAGTACACTTTTCTGAACATAATGTAGTTATATGCAAGATGCTAGGAAATGCTGTAATAAATCATTGCAGGCAATACTGACAGTCCTGAAAAGGGTCAGTTAAAAACCCAGATAATTTTTCTTTGAAACGAAAGAAAGAGGGCCTTCATGTGACCACTGAAATCCACAAAACTACAACTTATATATTACTAGAGACTTCGGTTCTGAAAGCCAGTTATTACAACATGTACATAAGTGTTTTGGGGAGTTAGAAGATAAATCTTTAACTATTGCCAATAATTACTGCAGTAGATTAATTTCATAGGAAATGAGGGGTGACATCTGGGAACTGGACCAAACCAATTCTCAAACACCCCACCTAACATGCTTGTACAAATATTTTTATGACATCAGGCAAATAAAAAAGAACTAGCTCATACAAGAACCAGGTAATGCAAAGAAAACCACTTTTTTATGGAGTGTTTTTTCGCTATAACACTTTATTAAATATTTTGCATTGCATCTATGCTTGATCATTTTCCAGTATCCAGCTAGGCAGAAACAGATAGCAAAGAAAAAAAATCATTTAAAAAAAGACTGTTGGGTTTTGGTTTTAGTTCACAGGCTGATGCTTAAACAACAAGTACAAGACTGTATGTCTTGGAGACAATAAAGTGTAGTTCACTGTCATATAAACTGGTAATTCAGTCTGGGATGCTGAGCTCCAGCTTACAGCACATGCACAATGAGCCATTGAATACGTTCTGCATCTTCCCACAAAGCCAGTGCAGTATTTCTCTAGATACTTCTGTAGTCGTCAGACTCCGTTTTCCAAAGGTGTTTATGAACTCTTATAACACTGATCAGGAGCTAGATTTATTCTCCTAACATTCAACTCTGTTGCAAAGGTTCTTGCCTTTTGATAGAAGAAGAGGGACATTTCCCGATCCACAAGGAAGTTATGGTAGATGATTGCAAGTCTTGTGTAAATCTTCAGCTGGGCTTTTTTATTGCCCAGGTCCATGGCAGCAGCAAGTGCCAAATGGTAATAGCCTGCTGCATCAAAGGGATCCTGAAACAAGAGACACAAAGATAGTACCCTCTATAGTACAACCGGTGTAAGAGGACATCCAAGCTCAGTTTATTAGCTATCAAACAAGAATAATACAGATCGCGAACTTCAGTAGGTTTTCCCACTTTACTATTTACATTCTAAAGGCATAAAACCAGAATGCAGTAAACCCTGATGTTATGAAGCATTGCTCAATGTAATGATTTTCTGTAGCAATTTTTGGTATTTCTTACCTTAAGGTCATAGAATATAATGTCTCCTAAGATCAAGTACACCTTGACGTAATACAGTGTTTCCTCCTCAAACTCCAGAGGAGAGGAACAGAGGGACAAGGCCTTCAAATAAAAGTGTTCAGCTAGTTCACAGTGACCCAAATGATGATGGATGGCAGCCAACCGATGGTAAGCTATTCTTTCATTTAGCTGATTTCCTAATGAGATAATGTATGAGTCAGGATAAAACCAAAGACACAAAGTAGTCAAATTGTTTCAAACCAGAATACATCTATACTATTTTTTGTTTACTTCTATATGGTATTTGCTGATCTTTTATTGAATAAGACTAATTTTGCTCAAGAGATACATGGCCAAAACCTGCCCTTTAAAAAAAACAACACAGAATTCCAGAATTTCCCAATGTAGGATTTGAAAGTGTCTGGGATTTTCTTATTAACCACATTAATATCTCATGTATAGATATACACACCCTGTGCATACTTACAAAGAATACTGATAGATTCTTTTGAAAGTATAGTAGTTACTGGGATTAAAGACTCCCTTGCCCCTCCCAGTACACACTTTACATCAAAAGTTATGACAAAAAGAGGATTTTGAGACTGATCAAAATGAACTCTCTGTACATGTATGGAGATGTGAGAGGGTTCTTAAAAGCAATTGAAAAGCTCAAAGAATAGTCATTTTGGAAACTAGCCCTATCATTTTTGACTACTTTTTCCTAGGTCAGTTCACCAACAAGGCTGTGAGCAAATCTGAAAGAAACATGACACTCAAAAGCCTCTTGGGACAATATTATTGATTAGTATTACAGCTTAGCTATGAGAAGAACACTCAGTTTGGACTTGGAATCCCAGGTTTAATTCCGTGTTCTACCAAAGGTTTTCCATATGACCTCAGAGTTAGGAGAGACAGTAATGAAGTTCTTCATTCTTGAATGGAAGCAAAAATAGCAGTGATAGTATCATTATGAAATCCTGGCAAGAAATCTAACTGAATTCAAAGGAAGAAAGCTTTTTAGAATTCTGTCTTATTTTGGAGATACCAGTGATACTTAGCTATAATTGAAATTGGTCTTACCTAAACTTACACTGAGCATAAGAGATGCTCTTGCATATTCCAGACTTTCCTCATAAGCCTTTAGATTCACCAGCAATTCCACCAGTTTGTTGCATAATCTGAGTTCGGCGTTTTTGTTGCCAGTCTTTACAGCAAGTGGGAGAGCCCGGTCCTGAAATGCATAAAAACAACATAGGTACTGCTGAACCCCAAGATGTGCACTGACAAGCTTCCATTTATGTCATGTCGAGCAATTTCTGGTTTTATTTTGCTCTTTGCATAAGGCATATCTTACACCCAGGAGTTGCAACAGGTGAAGTCTATTAATGCCATGACCAAGTACTCAGCTGCAATAGGTTATAAACTGTTTGCTGAGAGGATCAGCTTCTGGTTCAGCATTTGTAGAACACCTGCTGTGATGGGAGGGTACATAACTATCGATGCAGTAGAAAAACTGCACAAACCCTGTAGAAAGTCACTGCTTTCTCCTTTTCCCAAGTACCATTGAAAAATATGTCTCCGGCAGCTTCAAACAATTCCATTCCTAAATTTGGATCTCCTGTGTAAAGAGCAGCATCCTGAGCAACCTGAAAAGAAAAGAAGGAATGGGGTAAGAAAAAAAAATATCTTGGTTACTTCTTGGTTAAAAAAATCATGAATATTAGCAACTGAAAAAATGATCTTGTTAAGGCCTCTCATTATAAGATAGGAAAGGCTATATTTTACAAGGCCATGGTCTGTCTTTTTGGTACTCCAGTTTTGAGCAGGCCAGTGGCAGATACTGAAGGAGGAAACTGGGCACAGTGTTATGGTCTCCCTTTTTCTGGCAATAGTACCCTGCTGCCTTTGTCAGCACAGGACACTCTAAAAACCAATAGTGCCTTTGGTAGCTGCAACATATTAAATTTGAATTAAATTGCACTTATAGAAATAAATTCTAATTGCAAGTTAGAGACTGCTAACAGTGCAGATTTAAAAGCATCTGAAGTGAATTCTGTAAATAAATGCAGCTTCACTATCTTGTTTTTCTGAGATAAATATATGCCATGTTAGCAAAAAGGACTTCATGAAAGGCAGCATGCATCCTTCCCAGAGCAAGGATACCAGGATACTCAGTTACCGTTAAGGTAAGTAGTAATAGGAAAGGGGACTTGCAAACGAAGCAAGTTGAAGAATAGTTTGAGTTGCATTCAATTAATACAAGTCCAACTCTCTACTTAAGTACGAAGGCAGCAATCCTTTTCAGCCTTTTGGCTTCAGGCACCTAAGGACTCTACTGCATCACATTTTTAGAAGCTGTTTTACATGCAAGTTAAGAGGTGATGACTTGCACAAATTGCTGGCACAGTGGTCAGCCTCTTTGTGGGCAGATTCCTGCTTCAAGGCATTCCTTACAGAGAGGCACTGACCCTGCTCTAACTACCAGGTTCCAAACATGCACAGTATGGAATACACATGCATGTCCCTGGCTCACTCCTCCTCTCAGAGGAAATAAAGCAGATGGAGAAAGCCATCCCACATGCTGATTTGGCTTTTGTACCACCAGGTGACTGACTTGGGGGCTACCAGCTAAAATCATTTAGTAAAAGAGAAAGAAATAACAGGCCTATAACACAGTCCCTTCCTGGAAGCACATTTATTCAGGTTTCCAAGTATGCAAAATCTAACTTAATTGAGAGAAAAAAAGTCATTAAAGTAACCCCACATATTGTGTCTGAGTATATTTTAAACATGCATGTTTTTCCTATGTTTCCCTGCTTCTTTGCAGACTTTTTTTTTTTCCAAAACATCTTAACAACAGATGCGTGATTATTTTATTTAGAGATCATGTTTTGGTACAATTCACACACCAGCCAAGACTCAAATCTTACTATATCAGGTTCTGTATACATCCTGCACTACAAGACAGCACTGTCTCTTACAACAGAAGAGAAGTATTTTTAACTCCTTTACAAAAGCAAGAAACTAATTCCCCAGATACTTCAGTGAATGGCCAGAAGCCATCTAGACAGAGTCAGATCTGGGCTGCAGTGAAGCTCTGAGAAAGACTCCAGATCATCCAGTTTCAGCAGGCACAATGGCTAGATCCCAGTTTCAGGTCATCTTTCAGCCTGTGTTAGCACAGCAGTAGAAGCAGCAGCAGGTCCCAGTTGGTTGCGGTGGGTCCAAGCTGTGTGAGCCACATGGCTCCTGTCTCACTGTTGGCAAGGCAGCAGCCGCAGCTCCAGCTGGCTCCGTGCCATGCCGTGCACGGTCACAGAAAGAAAGCTTTAGATGCTTTGGAAACGCTTCCTGAGAAAGCTACTCTGTTTTCCTGGGGATCTGGCCCACAAGTCAGCATGCTAAAATGATTATTATCTCATCCACCAGCATGTAGCCTGCATATGTGGTTTAATTGCTGCGGTGCTGTAGAGCTGGTAGATGAAGAAATACACAGAATTTACAACAGAGCAGGCACTAAGAAAGGTCACTGCCCAAAATCTTTGCAGAGTCAAGTAAAGGATTAAAACAGCACCACCGGGAAATGCTGAGACTTTCAGCTGTGAAGCATTACATAAGTGGTGTTACTATATGTTCAGAACATCAGTTAGCAAAATCTCTGGCATCATTACATTGAATTACTTACTCTTACCATGCCACCTGCACCACGCTGACATGTGCGTGCCTGCAAGTAATGACAACATACCTGAATATAGAGATCCACAAGCTCATTCTGCCTTAGAACGTAATATATCTTTCCTGCCCGTAGCCAAGCATATGCCTCTTTCTCTTTTTTCTGGAGATCTATAAATATTCCAAGGCTTCTTTTGGTATATTCCAGAGCTGACCTGTAAGCCCTGAAACAGGGGAAAACTGCTAGTCACTGAGGGGTTCTTCAGAATTGGGAATGTTTTTCTTCATAATGGAAAAAAGCTTTGTGTTAATGTAAAAAAATAGTGTTTCCTCTGTTCAATGCACAATTATAAGTTCTCAGCTATAGTCCATTAGTAACTAGCAAATTTGGTCTTTTTTTTTTTTTCAATCTATGTTTCCTGTTAGATTGTTATCACATTATATTATTTCAGAACTGTTTATTTCAGATGTGTCTTTCTCCTACACCTCAGGCTAGTGACAGGTAGAAAAATCTTTCCTCATCTTTAGCTCTTTTTTTATTTATCATTATCTTTAATAATTATCATTTATGGCTTTTTCCCTGCAAACCTCAGAAAGAGGTTGTATCTGTAAATATTTTTGTGTAAATATCACCTAGGCCTCAGACTTAAGCACAACTCAAACTAATCAGCGTTTGTAGAACAGGGGGCAGACAAGACATGAGCAGTTCTAGAAGCACCTAAATTATCAGTTCACTGGGCAGTGTAATTTTCTTTAAGTATAAGGGCCCCGTGCTCTCAGAAGAACAGTCATACTTTTCATTCAAAAGACCTGTCAGATTGATTGAGCTTACGGGGCTTTACACCAGACGCAGAAGCCCTAGACTTCCTTATTAAATCCTTCTCTATCTGTCTTGCGATAGACTCCCATCACCTTTACCTGGTGCATTTTCCTCCAAGCACAAGACACAAACATATTAAAATACAGCATGAACCGTGCAGTTACAGTGACTCTTTACACAGTGCATCTTTAGAACAGCCTACTTACACCTCCAAAAAGATCTGAAAGAAATCTAGAAGTAATATGCTCCCCTGTCGAGACTTTAGTTCTGTCTCAACAAGGTATCTCATCTGAGGGGGAAAAAAAAAAGGTTTTTAGCACATCCTGATTCTTACATAAATTGAAGAGACCTGTCACTCCTTTTTACTCGTGAGGGGAAGTAAAGATCCACTGAACAAGCCTGACATTTCAGTCTTCTCTTCTTTGCTAACAAGCTGCTAACATGAGGAAAGGCAAGGTAGCTAAAGTAGTCCAACTCAGCTCAATTACTGAATGCCACTTCCATCCCTCCTTCGGGTTTTTTTGCTTTTACAGCAGACGTATACCAATCCATAACCCAGCACAGCAGCTGGAATGGATCAGGCTGTGTCCCCTGATGTGACCACAATAATTTACAACAGAAGCGGCGACACCAAGGACTTCACTGTTTTCATTACTTCATCATAGACACATATCCTTGGTACTTGGGACTGTTAACTCAAAGAATACTGTGGTCTAATATCATATTGAGTACACACTATTAATCCAGTAGTCTGCTAAGGTTATACAGTTTTGGGAGCCAGGCTTCTAGGCGAGGAACAGGGAGTTGGACTTGATGATCCTTACAGGTCCCTTCCAACTTGAGATATTCGATGATTCTGTGATAAATTCCATGCACTACATGCACAGAAAGCAGCAGCTTCTCCAGCTAGTGAAGTTCTGCAGATTCCAGGTAGTTTGAAATCTTAACCAACTCCTTTGTCTTCAGCCTTTCCAAAGGATTTTCACCAACTATCTCATTAAACAGCAGGGAACAAAACAAAATAAATTAGGTGACATATTAGGAAAGTTAGATGCTTGGACTGCATCCACTTACAGCTAAAAATAAGCATCTACTCTCTTTCCACAATTCAGGATATTTTTTCCATCCTTACTGAGGCATGCATGAAAATACCTGAACCTGAAGTGACTCCCTGCAGTGAGATGCAGTAAGGAAAAAAAAGAGCGAACATCAGCCAAAGATGCCTTAAAAAACACTTTAAAAATTGTCTGGAGAAAGCTGTATGTTTCCCCAACACCTGCTAGTTACTACAAATTGACTTGTGCAGCCTGTTTTTTCAATAAAGCAAAGCAAAAAAATTGGTATTCTGAAAGCAAGAACAGTATAGAAATTGCTGGAGACCGAGACTATGCAGTTCTGCACACAGGCTTTGTGCTTTTATAAGTTGAGGAAATGCTTTTTTTCCCCAGAAAGAGAAACACTTACATAGAGACAATTTGATGTTTGACCTGTTTGGAATACATCATTTGATTTCTAAAAAAATTGTATTGTAAAGCTATCACCGCAAACAAGTCACCTGCTAGCAATTATCCTAGAGCTACAGCAGTCATCAAGAGTTGCATAACCTAATACTTTTTAAACGTATTTACATAGATTTAGAAAATAATTTTGCTCTTGAAGTAGTGCTAATCCCTGCTGAACATCTTGTCTCCCCTGGGAGATGATTGTTACTTAAAAAAAAAGAACACAAGAGAATTCTCCACTAGCACTTGACCCTTTAATTCCAATAATATGTATTGGCAAAGCAGAGTGAAAAAAATTAGTCATATTTAGCTGTTGCAAAAATTGCGATCCTTTAGTATGACAGAAAAGTTACAATCAGAATAAAAGCAAAGTCATTCAGCATGTCTTACCTTTCTGTTCCTAAAGACAAATAGAGCTGACTAATAGTTTCCAAAATTTGTCCCTCCAGAACTTTGTTGGACATCTTTCTAGCTAAAGATAGTTGATATTCATTATAGATGACACACTGAGCCTCATTGGGAACAACTGTACTGTAGAACTGACACAGCAGTTTAATTGCTTGTAGTTGACCTAGGAGAATAGATTGGAAATACTAACATGAATCTCTGTTTTAAAAGGAGAGTTAAATTAGCTTTAAAATAATTCATTCTTACTATTTCACAAATTCAACACAGCCAACAAATAACAATATAAGAGTCATAACAAGAAGATTCCCCTGCCATGCCAGTTTCTTCACCCCCAAAGTTAACAAAGAGGTTAGTTCAAACTTGATCTCCAAAATAAAATAATAAAACAGTCATGTTACCTGCGTAAGCTGCCTTAATCATGCTAGCAAGGAAAATTAAATAATGCATGGGTCTTCTAAATACAACTATTTTGTGCAAAGGTAATCCAGATTACCAAGTCTGGTGCTGTTTATAACACCAATGATATCATAACTACTGTAAATGTTATTGAACAGAAATCTCTAGACTATTACTAATTATTTTTTTCTTAACATTTAACTTTATCATTTCTGACAAACCTGATTACCACCAGAAGAGCAAGCCAATATGTATTTATTTCTCCACCATTATGGGACAGAGCAAAGATTTCAATCACTTTGATATCTTTCACATAATTTGACATAAAATGTTGTTTAAGGAACAACTATAACATACCTAGGTACAACTATAATATACCTATATCACAAAAATTCCCAAACAGGGTACCTCTTGTAATTTTGAAAGGAAAATAAAACAACGTACTTACTTTCCAGATGACTTGTCTCCATTGCAACTAAAAAAGCCCATTCATAATAAAACCTTCCTTTTTCTCTCTGAGTTCCACGAACATAGTAACATCCCAACTGAAGGAGGACTTGGATAAAGTCTTGGCCGCAGTCCATACTTGGAAGTTTGGAGAATAGCTTCACTGCCCTGATATAATAATGTTCTGCCAGCTTGCTGGCTGCTGCATGCAGGCAGAGGGCCCCAAAATTAGCCAGGGCTATGGCTTGGTTATGGGTCATATCAGTCTCTTCTGAAAGACGCAGTGCTTTGTAGTAGCTCTCAGCAGCTTCTTTTGTATTGTTTGTTCTTTTCAAAGCAATAGCAAGCATGTTATAAGCGATGCCTAGTTGCTGAGGATTGCTCCATGAAGAGTCTACGACAGCATTTAAAATGCCTAAAGCCACATCATATTGCCCGTAAAGAATGTATAACCAAGCAAGTGAAACCAAATAGTTAATAGTTTCCTCTGGTCTAGCAGAAACATCAGTGTCCAGTGCCTTCATCATGAAAACAATGGCTTTTCCATACCGTTTGTGGTGACTGTACAGTTTTGCTAAGCTAAGATAGATAGTGCTGCATAGCCCTTGCTGTTCATTAGTAAGCACAGAGGAAAGTGCTTGTATGAGGTAAGGTGCAGTTTGGGATGGGAGTATTTGTCTAAATTTTCTCAGGCCATAGAGTTTGGGAGCATTTTTGATGACTAGATCAATCCTTTTCAAGGAATCCATCAAAGTATTAGAGCTCTGGGAAGAGGCAACCCTTATGCAACTTAACACAATGTGTGGCAAGCACTTTTCATTGTAGAACTCCGCTAGTTTGAAATAACAGCTGTTTGACAAGCTGTTTTGTAAACCCAAGTCATTAAGCAACAGTTGAAACCTTTCCAGGAATGGTAGTGCCTCTTCATGCTGTTTGCGTGCACTGTAATGTTTTGCCAGCAGAAAGCATGCCCTTGCCTCTGCACGTTTGTTCTGGCTCAAAATTGTCCTCTTCAGAGCGTACTTTAGGATATCTGACTCTAGGTCAGTGCTGCAAATGTAATTGGGAATTCCCACAAGAAGAGATGCAGCCTTGTCAAACACATGAGCACATTTTTCTTTGTTCTTCTGTGTCAAGTAGATGACCGTTAGATTTGCATAAAGAGCAATTACAAAGTATAAATCACTAAACCCTCCAGCTACTGCTCCTAATGATTCCTCAAAATACACCCGAGCTTGGGAAAACTTCAACTTTTTAACACTGAGCCTGCCTAAGAGAAAGCAGAGCCTTGCTAGTGCCCAGGACATACCTGCTTTCTTTGCTGCTTCCCTTGCTAATCTAAAAAAGCTAACCAGTTCTTCTTCTTCTGAAAAGCCATAAAACATGCTGCTGATAAATGTATAAGAGCAATCATACAGGTTTTTGAAGTTTCTGTCATACTCTTTCCTATTTAAGAAGAGTATCAATGACTCAAAGATGTCAGATGCTTGAACATCATCTTGACATATGTGGAAGCAATGTCCTTCAGGTGGAGGAAAGATTTCTGTATTTAGGGAGCTAACAGAATCCTTTCCTTCAGTAGTCAGCTCTTCTGCCTGGGTCACCTCCAAATTCTTGAAGTTCTTCAGGAATTCTTCTATCTTGCCATTCTTGATAGTGGATCCTGTGCTAGAATGTGAACATGGCATTTCTGAAATTCAAAAATAATACAGATCACAACTTCACGTGTGCATGCACACAAAGGTCTTTGACAGACCAACAAAAACATTTATGATTACAAGATGCTGTTAAGAAAACGTTATGGAAACATACTTCACTTTCTTAACAGTATGTCTAGGAGACAAGCCAAAGGTGGGGAAAGAGGGATCAAGAAGGATCAGGGAGGAACAAGTGTGAAAGAGTGGGGATAAATGGGACTTGCCACATGTAAGCAGGTTGCTGATCGGTACGCTTGTCTAGCCAGGTGCTGTGCCTCATCCAACACTAATCCAACTGAAGTCCAATGTTAATTTAAACTGGTTTGCGTCTGAGTGTATACTCAAAGAATATACATTGAGTGCGTATTCTCTGTTCTCACTGTGTGTATATAAGCGAGAGATCTGCCAATGAGTTACAATTCAGACTAGCTGGTAAGCAGAATGTCCAAATCTGGAAAGACCCAGAGTCTGAACTGGAGGCTGGATAAATGGCCCAAGGTCAGGGCATGGATGGACTTAAGCGTGTGCGTTGAGTAAGGGTATGCCTATGTCCTGATACAAAACTAAGGCAGGTTAGCCAGGGAGGACGCATAAGACTGAGCTATTTCAGTTGAAGTCTCACATGGGTGCTACAAGGGTGCCTGCAAAGGTCCTGTTCTCCTGTCCACTTACCTCTGTGTGGCCAGCCATGCCTGTGTAATAAAGATTTCTTCTTTCAATCAAATACCACCCCTGATTCTCTGCTGGCACAGATCAACTTTCTCAAAACTACCAAGTTTGTGGTCATTGATCTAAATTCTCCTAGAACTGACATTGTTGAATATCTTACAAATATAAAAAACAAGACAGACATGTCATCATTCCTTTAGTTCTCCCACTGTTACCCAGCCAAGGTGACAGGGCAGGGACCAGGGATGTAGTTTGCAGTCATAGTCAGTGCAAAGCTCACAGCTGCATATCAACAGGAGCATACTGAAGTTGCAGATTTAGAACTCATTTTCCTTAGAATCTCATTTCTGAAACTGTTCAGCAGAATCATAAACATAAAAATTGGTATTTAGAAAAATGTACTACAATGTAAGTAATGATAGTTACAGCTTAGCAACTAAATGCCAAAGGGAAATAATTCTGCATTCTCATCAAAATATATCCTTTGGGAAATATATTTATGGGATGAAGTTTTCTAGCAGATGGAAAATCTGCTGAAATTCAAAGTCAGCACTTGCCAGGTGCTCCATAAACAGTATTTTGCCCTGTTAAACAATGCGGGGGGGAGGAGAGGGCAGGGTGTATGTGTCACAGAAGTAAAAATAAGTCATACAGTTTGCAATTGGACAGCAAGGTCCAGGAAAGACATCCGATAACAGTAAAAATCCACAACAGCAAAACCTAGTGAAAAGAGGTTACTGCAAAACCTAGGAAAGCACACAATGAGGGAAGAAAGTTAGAATTTGAAGAGATATTAGAAAGTGAGAAGATGCCAAAGATACCAAAAAAGTCAGAAGTCTCATTAACTTTATGTAAAAATTGTATGTGTATGACTTATTACCATATTCATGAACTTTCTGAAATTCTGGTTCTTCTAATTGGTCTAAGAAAGAAAAAAAAAAAAGACATGTTAGTTATGGTATCTTAGTTCTTTTGCAGTTTTAAATATCCTAAAAAAGGCTATTTTTTAGGTTGGAATTCTTTGTGTCAGAAGAATTAGAAATCTCTTCTAAATTTCCAGGGTCTATCCAAGTCTGACACAAAGCTAACAGATACTAGGGACTTACCCTCCTGCTGATAACAATTCACTGCTTTCTACGTGGTTGTCATCATGCACCTACCACTGCTCACTAAGGCGGGGAGACATCTGCATACAGCAGTTAGAATTAAATCCAACCTGTTCTGCCTGAGGGATGCATCACTGCTGCATTAAAATACAAGTGGGCAGCATAGATACAATAAATCATTCCCTCATACCCCTGAAATGAGGTAACAAAAGCCCCTAAATGTTACTAAAACAAGTTTTAGCCTCAGTCCCAGGGTGGGGAATAATTACTTAGGGTAGTTTGTGTAGATCAGAGCATCAGACTTCTGTGCCCATTCCAATAGCATGCAGATGAAAAAACCCTGTATCTTTTCTTATCATTCTGTAGACATTACTACTATAGATCTAGTTTTACATGCTTAACATAGCACATCTGTAGAACATTTAACAGTTACTATTTTATTTAGAAAATATTTCTCAAGGTATTTCAATTGTCATGCTGCATTTTAGGATCGTATTCTGTCTTTCATACACTAGATGCAATATAAGTGGTACTGAGCATATGAAGAATATATGTAAAAGCAGAGGTTCACAGAACTACATCTATTTAAGCTGATGGAAAGCTACTTTACTAGCCTTTAAGAATGACATCTCACTAACTGTTTACTTCTGGATCTCCCTTCTTTAAATGCTTTCCTGACTTTGGTGGACAAATGCCACAGATGTTTACAATAGTTGTAACTTAATGCTCCGAATATCTAATTGGGGAAATGCTCATAAATAAATACTTCCCATTAGGTTGATGTAGATGGAAGGAATCAAAAACACTCAGATCACACAATAAAACATCAAGTGAATATTGAAAACGCTTGCTCTAGGTAAGTCAAGTTATGTTGATCAAACATGCAGCTTAAGAGAAAAAAAAACTGGTAAAGACGGTACTATTAGCTGCGGAAGATGTGAAAAGAAGGTGGCACTTTTAAAGATTAGGGAGGAGATGAGATGCGGTGAAAAATGTTTAACAGGCCAAAATAGCAGTATGACCATTAAGCCCATGAGATTGTTTTAGTAACAAATAGAGGTCTGAGCTTTTTTTCCCAGGCTTTTTATTTGAGCGAAGAAGGTGAGATGTGGTGTCATTTTGTACATTGACATGAGTTGCATTTCGCAATTTGGGTCTGACATGCCTTAGTTATTGCTCATACACACAGTTTAATTGGCAGAATTAAATCAATGCACCCGAGTCTAACCTACCCACTGGCTCCTTTCAAATTGAAGCCTACAGGCCTGTCTCTTAGGATGCCACTAATGGAGATAAAACTTTGTTAGGTATTTGACAAGCATATGCATTGCCACAGAACAGCCTGTGGTAGGATAAGGAAATGATGTTCCTGTTCAGTTCAGCAAGACAATTATATTACACTGGCTGACACTAAATCTGTAAAGGTGAAATCCCAATTATCCCAATTAGTTTACATAAAGAATGAGTGCTTAGAGAAATAGCAGCTGTATCAGAGTTGTTAAAAGTATATTTTTTTCTTTGTATGAATAGATTTTGCTTGATTTAACTTTCAAAGGTATAGAAGAATAGCAAAGTGGTGTATGTTTGCATTATATGTCAATAATTATTATGCTACCTTTCCTAAGAAGAATGAAAAGCCAGCAGTATTTGGGTGAACATACTGCCTTTTATAATGCAGCACTTGACATTTGAAGACTTTTTCAGCTCAATAACAGTTTTTAAAACCCTGCTGTTTAATTCACTCAAAAAAAAAAAAAAAAAGGACAAAAGATTTGTAAATGCTCTGCTGGGAAAAGTCTTGCATAAGCAGGAAAGTAGCAAAGATGATATAAAGGATTTTTACATGCCGTATCTATGGTCAGACTGAATACCAATATATTTCTAAGTAGATGTAAAAGCTGGAATGTCATTGAAATAGAAAAAACCAATCAGTTATAACAGGGATATAGGAACTGCACAGGTATCTTATGCGGCAAAAAGGAGTACAACTCATACTTACCTATTTGATACACAGAGCAGACATCTGTGATGGAGGTTTGTTTCAACAAATGTATCACTTCTCCCAAATTTTTTTCTTTTGAAAAAAAAGATAGCTCTTCTGCTTCAAGAAAATCCAGGTCCTGTGGTCTAATAAAGAAAGAAGCACCTTTAAAGCAGATTTGGCTTGAGGAGCTCACTGCATCATCCAAAGTTGAGCTGGTTAGAGAAACCAATACTAACTTTACATTTTAAGTCCTACTGCGTTCAAAATTAATAACAGTCATATTTATAAAAAGCATACAAACTGATTATAACTACGCTTGCAGCTAACAGTTTCTGCCATATCAAAGTTTTATGCCTATCTGTCATGGTATAGCTTTTTATGAGAGAATTTATTAGAAGCACAAATCTTTAAGGACATTATGGTATTGATTTTCTAATATAAGATTAAAGGTAAACATCAAATGAACCTGCAAACAACATTTAAGAACTTAAGAACATGTTTCAGCATGCAAACAGTCCAGACATTAATAGGAGCAGCTTATTTACATGGTGCCAATGCATGCTGAAATGCACACTTTTTACAGGTTTCTGTCTGCATTTTGAGCAATTATTTGTAAAAGGCTCATTTGAAGCAAGTTAAGGGCTGTAATTAAGAGTACTAGAACTTGGGTGCTTTACCATAGATCTTGACAGACCAGCAAAAATAGAATCTTCCATAAGAGTAAAGCTTCTTGGATCTTGCAAGCTATAGATTAGAGACTGAACTACGTATAAAAACCTACAGCAAACCCTTCACTCAGTAAGAAACTTGGGTACAGGTTGATAACATTTTCCAACGTTTAAGCAGACTTCATATTCCATTTTTTATATTTGTTTTGATTGATACACACTATGACAACTCATTTAAAAAAAGACTCCCACAAATCCCCCAAACCAAACAAAACTGAGTTTAACATCTAGTATTTCAAAGCTTAAGAGACAAAATCTTTTTTTATTTTGGCATTAAATACACATAACTTACTCATTTCTAGATAAGTCCAGTTTAACATGACTTGTCTTTACAAAACCTATTTGGCCAGTAAACACATGTCTTCCAAGAAACCATTCCATGCATTCAATGAAGTAGCCGAGGATCTCAATTTTGTCCCCTTCCTGGAAACTAATCTCTTCCAAGACAATACTTTCATAATTCATCACAGCTAGACAGGATCCCATTGCTATGTAATAAGGAGATAATGTTTGCAGATACAGTAATTTAACAATACAAATACACTTAATAGAATAGCAACTCAGCAGAACATATTTAGCAAAAGCCATTCCTGGAATTCATGAGTTGCACATCTGATGCAGCAAGATTCAAACCATCCAAATCAACCAGTTTGGTTTGAGCAATTAGAATTGTAAATAACAGCATAAAACTCCATTTCCCAGCCATTAGAAAGGAAAGTAAAATATTTTCAAAATCTTAGCAGATTTCATCACGAGGTAACACAAAGAAGTGTTTTAAGTCCCTACTTTTCCCTCTTAATACTGGACTCTGAACTTGGCCCAGAGTAAAAACCTTTGAACCAACAAAATCCTTATTGGAGAAACATAGTTATAGACCATTCAATGCAGTATTAAAACCAAACAACCAACAAGTAGAAAACAAGCAGTATTTTCTCTCTAACCTCAGACCACCTGTACAAGTTTTATTTCTCTGGCAGTATATGTGTGAAAGATCCACAATAATTACATTGGTGCATTTTCTTCTGTTTTAAATTGTATGATAAAAATCTACAGAGGCATCCTCAAATAAATTCTTCTTTGCTACTTTGTGTACCTACTTAATACAATATTTAGGACAAAATATGGAGATCTACAACTTCAGATTTTATCTCAACTTAGACCTGTCTAGCCATTTGTTTTGTAAAATCCTTTTGTCATAAGCATTGCTAATTTTACTGCAATATAATTTTTAAAGCTGTTTTCCCATCCTAATACAATGGAGAAAAATATTGAACCTTTCAGAGTCTGTCCTAATGAAAATGTGGAATAAGTTTTGGTTTGGTTTTTTTTTTTTTTTTAATGCTGACCCACAGCTGGAGTTTCTTACCAATATTCTTGATGGATTTAGATTGAGTTTTGTGTGCAAGATCAATAGGATTAGAATACATTCTAAGAAACCATCTGAAAGTAGAAAAAGAAACTAAAGTTAGTTTACAAAAGGCTATACTAAATGTTGCAACAATAACACTGATATTTTAAATCCATTTGGAAACAGATGCACCCCTCCCGCAACTATCTTTCCATTTCAGTACTATCTGTACTCTTCAGACACAGCTACATTTTGAGTAATATTAGTAGTAAAAGAAGCACTGCTTTGGTCAAACAAACCTGAGAAAGTCATGCTATTTCTCCCTGCCCAAGGTCAATAGAAAAATTCCAGATTTTTAACTACCAAGAGCATTAAATATGAAAAGATTTTCTGGTGATTCCTGAAGTAAATCCATTGATAAGTTCATTGTTACAAATTTGGCTTTATAGCCATTATGAGCTTGGGCACGAACTTGAAGCAAACTGCATTAAGGAGGTGGATGGCTCCTGTCAATTGTGTTGAGTGAAAAAACTGCTAGCCCGTTATCATCCACACTTCCAAGCATCCCACCTGTTACCATCCATATTTCAAGGCATCCTGAAAAATGAAAAATCTCACTTTATATTATTCTAGAAATTTTAATAGATTTTATTTCAAACTAAGGGAAAAAAAAACCCACAGCACCTAATTCACAAGATGGGAAACCATCTTTAAATGCTGCTCTGCAGGCATCTGGATTAACTTCAGTTGTGTGGAAGGAAATAGAGCATTTATTCTCAGTGTTAATGGAAGAGGGATGTTCCATAATAAGCTACTAATGAGAGACACCTATGTCTAAGCAGACATGAGTATATATGAAACAAATGCACATGAAATAGGTAGCTAGAGTCAGGTACCTACTGATGAAAAGGGATCAATGGCTCCGGACAATCATTAGACTGCACAGTCTTGTCACCATCCACAGATCCACCTATTACATCTTCAGTAAAAGCCCCAGGCTCAAAATAAGTGTTTGTTTCATTGTCTGTAGCCACTATCTTTCTTATCAGATAGTTAGGACCTAAAACAAAAAATGGCCCTAGAAAGAAAGCAGTGGAGCAGATGTTATTTTATGTAATGTTTTAGTGTCATACAGGCTTTGAAACTGGCTTCAAAAGCATCAGTAACATTCAATTAGAGATTGAAAATCTGAGATTTCACAAGAATTTTCTTTCTGGTTGTTCAGATATTCACACTTTTCTGTCTAGTTTCCCTTTCACTAAAAAAGTAAAATGCAGAGTGAGGTGTTTGATGAAGTGTAGAACACTTCTGCTAGACATTTTGCACGTTCCTATTGCAGTAATCAATGATCCACCTAGCACATCATTCTGTCTCTGATGGTGGCAGCAGCTGATGCTGTTTAGGAGAAGCACATGAGCCTGGCAACTACCTGTAATTCCTCTCCTATACATCTCCAGGATCTGCAATAATATTAAGCAAGTTGGAATGTACATCCCTGCCTAATCCTTTTGGGATCCATTTTAGACCATTTGCGCATGAATTTCTCTAATCCCTCCATGATCCTACTGAAACCAATCTGTGTTTGTTCCTTTCTCTTCTCTTTCTGGTGCATTTCAAGTGAATAGATTTAAATTTTAACTTCATTAAGTATTTGAATAGGTCTTAGTATTTGCTTTTAGGATTTTAAATAAAGATGCTTCCCTAAATTTAGCCTTAGCATGTACAGTCTTCCTTACCTTCCTGTACTAGCAGGCTTCTGTACATCAAATTTAATGATTTTTCATTTATACAGACTTCAATGCCTGTTTCTTCCTCCTCTTGAGAGCAGAGCCAGAAAGATTGATCTAGAAATAAGTTCTCCATGCAATGATTTATAAAACCTAGGGGAAAAAAAAACCAATTTGTTTTCTTTGCAGTTTTATGGTATTATACAAGAAAATAACCTTTCAGAAAGTCAGATACTGGGGTAGACATTCACATAACTCCACGATTGCTAACCCACAATGTGTAATTAATTTTACTACATAGTGTTGGCAAAATTACATCCATTAAGTCACATGCATTACAGCTACTTTTAATGCTTAGCTCTCACAAACTACACCTAAAAGGTGCACAACATTTCTATGCCTAATCCTGATGAAAATGCTTCTCCTGATGAAGACTTTGTCTTCCCCTTACAAGGGTTCTCCATAGTTTAGCTATATTTGAACGGTTTGTAGTCTGAGAGGTAATCACTACCAAGCTTTGAGCAACGGGTGCTTAGCACCACCTAGTAACAGATGACTAGAAATAGTCTAAAAAAAATAATCTCTTTATAAATTTCTGTGGCCCAATTCAGCTGTGCTGTATTGTGCCTGGGTATCAGGTTCCTGGAATTTCTTTGGGACAGGGATGATGCTGCATACCACAGTCAAGTAAATCACAAGAGGGTAGTGCTTTATCTTGGAAACTGGGACTCCTTACATTAGGACTTAGGGTTTTCAAAGCTATAGAATAGTTGCAGGGAGATCTGGATTGATGTATCATAATCAGCATGGTATAGATAGTAGATGGTTAAAGGGTCAACTATTAATACCTTAGCAAATTCTATGTGCAAAAATTTATGAAGAGGAAAGGTGGGCAGATTAGCAATAAGGGTGCTACTCTGCTATTTGGAAGACGCTAAAATCAATTCCCTGCTAGCCACAGCCTTGCCTAAGAAGAAACTTCATCTTCTTGTGCTTTCTGTGCAAAATTGGATTGAAACGGGGTTGTTTTTTTTTTTCTAGTTATCTAAGGAGCATTTTAAAATACAAAATAGCAAATAAATAGCAAACCTGAAATTAAAAATAAAATTCATTATTTTAAATTGGTCTGATGGAAATGGGCAAATTCAATAGTAATGCACCCAAGCTCTATGTACACAGAAGAAAAAACTCAGGTGAACAAAATGGAGACCAAGATCCAATTCAAATGCTACTCTTCAAAAAAGACATGTGAAGTTACAGGATATTAAAAATGGAACTCAAATCAATGGCATCATATTGTTACAGAAGACATGCTCAGATTCAGAAACAGAACTGAAGCATGCAGAGCATATGAAGCAATCTTTGTTTTGCTTGATATTTCCTCTGAAGCCTCAGCAACTCTGTCCAGTTTGCCCACTACTACTTGGGAAAGATGTGGAACAACTATAAGAGTCTAGTAGGAAGCATGATCTAGAAAATACACTCTGAGGAAGGACTATAGGAATTTGGGTTGATTTTCCTAGTGAAAACAACACTGAGTGGAAGTGCGGGTTAAAAGTCCCCAAACAGGCATTAGCATGGAACAAAAAGAGGAGTAACCTCTCAACATCTTTATAGTAAGCAGAAAAAGCTGTAAAAGCATTTAAGTTGTAGCACAGGTTAGACTGCACGATAGAAGCACCTGGATTGGAATAGACTGCTTAGAAAGAAGATATGATCTGATTCTGGAGTATCTGACTTAAGACATCTGCCAGGAACAATAGCTGTTATCTGCTTTGGGAGGCTGGAGGGGTCTCTCCAGCCCTATCACTAGTACCCAGTTCAGGAACATTACTTACTGCTATTAGGAGTTAATACAAAGAATCTCAAAATCCTGTTCAACAAGTTCCCAGTCAATCAGGAATTGTGTGCAGAGGAATACAAAAAAGCATATCAAACTGTTATATGGTGAAACAGCTTTACCCAGTGAGTGGTAGGTTAGGAACTTCCATATTTCTTCAAAAGTTTTAAATGTCACCACTATTAGATCTTGATCACTATGAATAGACAGCAGTCTGGCAGAGAGCTCCTAAAAAAATTCAAAACCAGTATTTTAATTACAATTACACTAGACTCATGCACAATTTCTCACTAGATACCATTTTGGCATAAGTGTTATGTAATAAGGATAAAAAAAATCATCCAGGTTTTTATGTACGAGATACCTGTTCTTTAACACATACCTACAGTATACAGTGAGACAAGATTTAATCTGTTTTCTCACCAATTGTACCAACATTTCCAGTGAGGTTAATTTACAGAGGAATTAAGACCTCGTTGTAAATGATAATGATGTGTTTTACAAGGAACTTCAGAAATACTGAGGAGGAACTACATAAACCTTCAAACAAGTGAAAGAAATATACATTGTGATGTGTCTGGTTGCACTTCAGTTAGCATGAAAACTGGGCTAAGTGATGCTGGTTACTGCCTTTCAGGGAAATACTTTTCTCAAATTGCCACAGTTCTTTGTATCTGAACCAGTATCTCAGAGAATAACTGATGTCCCAGTACTGTACCCTTGCTCCCATCACATCAAAGTTGAAATGCACTTAAGGACTGATCAAGAAACTGAATCTAACTCGGGGGGGTAGGGGAGGGGAGTTATCCCTCAAACATTTTCTGTAATCTGAGCAAGATGGAGCTGATCCACTGTTTTTATGACTGTTAAATCACGATTTTAAAAGATCTCTGGATTAATTCTGTTTAACTTCTGTATTTTCAATTCACACAACGTGAACAGACTAAAACAGTGTTTCCTTTTTGAAAAGAAGTCCAACTTAAGGCTCTTCCAACAGGCAGGCCTCATCACTGCTTTGATCTTCTGCATGCCCCTTTCTACACTAGATTAAATATTAATGAGAGCCTGAAATCTATTAATAAATTGCTAACACATGCTAAAATATCTCAGCCTCAAGGGCTTTATGCACTGCTGAATATCAAAACAACATTCTAAGGAAACTTATCATTATAAATCTTGCTTCCTTCAAAGTCCTTTTCCCGGTCTGTTTCTAATAAGGCCACAAATCTAGTCTATTTGTATGCTATTTTCCTTCTCCTCCCGAAACCTTCTCCCTTTCTCCATCTCCCCCTAAACAAAAGCCAGAGTAGAGCAGCAGGAGCACAGACTGTTTTCACAGCCACAAAAATCAGCAGGCTACTGATAGAGACTTCACAAGGCATGAAAGGAAAACCATGTAGAAACACATGCATCCGAGACAGTCATAAAGCCATAACTAATTAAGATTTCAGTGTTTGGCTTGCTAGTAAAGGAGGCTGGAACTCATGGCTCAGACAAAAAAGGGACACCAGAGGTCAAAGAGTACCATCCTGCTTTTTCATCAAGAGGAAAGAGGAAAATTTTAATTCTATTTGTAGCAAATCTCACTGGTTGAAGAGGACAGGTTTCCTATATACAAACAAAATAAAGACAGTAATAAAAATATGCCAACCCTTTTGTGTGCTATTTAAAGCCATAGCCACCTAGCCCTAGGAAGTCCAATATTTATACTATGCTCCTTCAGACTTCCTCCTTGGCTTAGCGGTGGGCTTCCCGGTAACCTACATGCCAAATGACTCCAAGTGACTGCAAACTGAAGTGAAGAGGCAGTATGAGGGCAAATTAAAAAAAAAAAAAGAAATCAGAAAACCATTATTTCCTTTGATGTAAATCAAAACAATGTATTTAAACCAAAAATCTTCAATGCCTTATTTAGCTGGATTTATTTCACATCAATTTGGCGTTCCAGTGTTTTTCAACAGTTCAGTATTTCTAATGTCTCTACATGGTTTTGGGCCATGGGAAACTCTGGTCATTCAAATTCAAGCATACAGCATGTAGATGGAAATGGGACCCAAAGATCTCCCAGATTAATTCTGTAGCACAGAGTGTATTTGCTGAATAAATTAATCAATTCCCAAGCAATTGACTTACACTGAAAACTGCCATCACCTCCCTGCTGTCATTTTCCAGAAGACGGAGCTGCCCTCTGAGCTGTCTTTGGAGTATGGGATCAGGACATCCACTCTTTCGTCTCATCATCGTTAACTTCAAGGAGATATCTGGAGAAGGATATCCATTTACAGTGCTACAAGTTTTGTGAATCAGCTTTGGAGAACCAGAAAATCCCTCAAAAATGACAGAATCCACATTAAGAACTATTTTTTTTTTTCCACCTTCAGAGACAGACACACAGAAAACGGATCTTCTGCATGTTTCTTTTTCATTTTTATTGTCCAGTAGAGATAGTAGCCTCGCATGAAACAAGATTTTTTTCAGTTGCATAGTAAAGGCTCCAGCTATACAAAGGAGAGTGATGTGAGTGTCTGCAGAAATTTTGGGAGACAACTGACACACTTGGAGATGGAGAAGAGAGAAGAGGAAAAAGCAAGCAGATTGGTAATTTGTCTAATTAGACAGCTCTACGGACATTGAGAACATGCCCAGATTTCCAAACGTCCCATGCATATTTTAAAAAAATCAAGGAAAACAGATACTGGAATAAAAAAAAATAGATAGTTCAGCATGCTGCAACAACTCTGTATGCTAATCTTAAATTCATGGTTATCTGACATGTCATCCCCACTACTTCAGACGGCTTCTACAAATTGAATATTGAAAAAGCCATTTTTCAATAAGCTGGTTGAGCAGCACCAACTACGATAAATGGTCCAACAGCTCACTTACATGATTTCCCCAGCACACCTCAAGGCAGCTAGATACTTGTTCCCAGATCTTGACCTCTGTTTGCGAGAAGCTGTTACTACAGCTAAGGGTAGTTTCAGCCAGCTTCTCTTAGATAAAGAGGCTCTTTGATAAAGCTGCTTTCATTTTGCACATCAGTTAATTTAACTCAATAACAGTAAATCATATTCATAGGTTTTCAGATACCCAGATGGGCACATATAAGCCAATAATACCCCCTCAGGAAGCATTCCATTTGTAAGTATGCAAACAGGTCACGCTTCTAGCAACAAATGGGATTGTTGTACATCCTAAAAATATTCCAGCTCCTCCAAGTTTCACCTTTTAATCAGGGAAAATAGATATTTTTCAAATTCTAGTCTAATATGCTGCATCTTAATCTGTTTTCAGAGGGGTTCCTATGTATGTGTCCGGGAGTTTTATGAAGACTTGAGTCTAAATTACTCATTACTTTACGGTCAAGAAGGGTGGCTCAGAAATATAAAGTAGTGTTACTGAATTACAAGACTTCCCTGTTGAAGCTGTGGTCATATAGTCAATTGCTAGTACAACGAACAGAGACTAGAGTCTTTGAATATTACTCAGATCACTGTTCGGCAACAGTATTGCTGACCTTTTCATTTTACCTGAAGCCATAAACCATACTGGCACAAACAAAGACCTACTTAAAAATTTACATTTTCGTTTTGCATAATCAAACTGCCTCCAAGTTAAATTGTGTTTCTACAGTTACATATTTATGTCTTATATAAAGTTAATATTCCTGAAATAGTAATTACAGTGAATTAAAAGTGAAATATGGCTGCCAAAAGAACAATTAATAATGCCTTATGGAATGAAACATAGTCCAAAAACCTATGGTACTCTTCCTGTCTGCTTCTGTGAGCTCTGATCCATACCCCCAGTTAAGAAGAACCCAAATTCTGTACGGAGTGAGACAAACTGGTACATAAGCACACATAATTTATCTGCAAATAACTGTATGCCTGGGGGAGACTGTCTACCACTGATGTGATTTGTCAGGTCAAGCCAGAAAGCAGAGTGCACACCAGTTGGTTTTTTGATGGTTATTTCTCTTCCTCCACAAGCAAGCGAAGGGAAATGTGACTAGACCCTCAATGCATAGAGCAGGCTGGGAGCCCTCCAGAAGGGAAGTCTGCTCTACCTAGTTACAGAAGAAATGCACTCAATCACAGCTTCATTGAAAATACAGCATTAAAAAAAATAAGACTTGGAAAGGCCACAAATTTAAAAAAAATAAGACATTTGAAGAACTGAAATCCATACATAAAATAGGCAATGAACTTATTTGCTTTTCTTTTTTTTTTATTAGCCCTTACAATATAGCCCATAAATTGTTTCTGGCTTTTATAGCAGTTAATGAGTTACTTCTCTCTTTTTATGAGAAATTCTCAACAAATCTTATGTAGAAGTTGGACACTTTACAGGTGCCATGAAGTATGTTATGAAGTCACAGGGGTGACGACTGCAAATGTTGTTGATATAGTTGTCTCAAAGAAAAAAAAAACAAACAACAGTAAGCAATAAGAAAAGCATTACATTTAAAAGATATTATGGAATAAAATGTCTTACCCGTTGGAAAATTCTCTGCTTGACTGGGAAGGGTCCTTGAACTGACATTAGTGCATTTTTCACTTAGAGAACACTCTATTATGATAAATGAAACGAATGGTTAAGTGCATTTTCTAAGTCCATATAAATCATGCTGAAAAAAAACCCACCAAAACCCCACACTTTCAAACAGTTTGATGCATTACATAATTACTAATAGAAAATAACTATATTTTTTCCTTCCTACTATATAATTGCCAAAACCACAAAAAGTATCTGAAGATCATTTCCCCTACTGAGGAGGAAGTTAAACTTTGATTTCATCATTTTGATATGAAGCTTCAAAATGAGGGAGAATTGGTGGGCGTATAACCTCTCAGGAAGCTGAAGTCCCATTCAGGAGGGAGCTAGAGTCCAACTTCATTTTCTCTTCCCTTGCACCTATACTAAAAAGCAGCCTCCACTGAAGCTTCAGTGGTATAAACTGGCAGGATATGACTGCCTTCTATCAATTCGTACATGGAGAGAAATAATCCTTCTCTCTCTTTTTTTTTTTTTTAAACAAGATTAATACTTGAGAGGGGGTAATGTAAAAACAAGTTATTTGAAGTTTTCGGAAAATAATAAAAAATAAGTATACTTTATGTTAATAATAATCTGTTTTTTTCTTTTTTTGGCCCATATTTCTTCCAGTCCTTCTGGAAATTATAGATTTTCTGCTAAGAGACACCCACTCCAACCAATTTCATTTTCTCAAGGTTCCCTTGGCAAAAATCAGTAAAGAAAAGGCTTGATATTTCTAAGAACAAAAGTGGGATAAATAGTTCTTTGAATTTTAAAAGAAAACTTCTGAGGCAATTTTCATGTATCCTACGACATTTTTCCTCTGCAGCTCTTCCTTTTAAAAAAATTGTAATCTAGTAGGACATGGTAATTTCCAGTCTTATGCATCTTCCCTCAAGTGCATCCATTAATGTTATGTGAACAAAGTCACACAAATAAATAAAAATACATAAACACAGAATTTCCCTACTTCAGAAAAAAAGCAGTAAGCAGTAAAAACATCATCTTTAAGGCCAATTATTAGACTGTACTAGCGTTAGAAATCTCAGTTCTCAAGCGCTTTGGGCTTTGTTAGATTTTGGTTGGCTGTTTGGCAGGGGTAGAGGGGGGTGTTTGAGGTTTATTTATTTCTTTTTTAATCTGGACTCAATTATATTTGTTTTAAAATTGAAATTTGGCAGTCAGTTCACAGCAGTGTAGCCTGAGTATTGAAGGAATATCATAAATTTAAGTTCTCCACAACTTTGGGATCAGACTTAGTTCTAGTTCTGCTTTTTCTGGTTTTAGTCACAAGTACAAAAAGCAATTGTGAAAACTCTGACAACATGTTATCACTTTGATCATCATTTAATAGTTGATAAGGGTAATTAATTAGCAGATATTTTTGGTATGTGAATTTGCCATTACTATTTCAATAGTACAAGATATGGACTTTCCTTGAAAGGCATTTATTGACACATTAATATCTAGAGGATAACATTTGATTTGAGAACTAAACCTAATTTCTGTGGCTTTTAGGAAAAAGCAAAACCAATGAGCAAGCATTTTATTACTCATGGGAGTTTAATTATCAATAATGGTCTGCTATTAAATTTGAGCAATAGCATAAGAGTTACTATAAATACATTTTAAACATTGATACTGTTTAAAGTCCTATAATTAGATTTAAAGACTTAACGTGAACTCTGTGCCCCATTCCTAATTAATGGGGTGACTTGCATACTTCTTGGCAAGCCGAAGAGAAACTTTATCCTGCCCTAGGATGTTTCTACCTGATATTCTTTGATGTCAGCAGAGTTGCAGTTGTGATCAGAATGACATTGTCTCTCTAAGCCGTAGGACATACAATTTAAAATGAAATCATTTTTCCATGGTTGCTTGAAGTATTTTCACATTCAGAAAGTTCTCAGGCCTATATAAAGCAGGAGTCTGGACACTGGTTTTGAAAGACATCCACCTCTGCCACTGCACCATTCCAGCCAAAGAGTGTTTGACTTGCGTGTTCTTACTGCATGAAGTAAGTTTTCATTTGCAGAAAAATAAAGATAGCACTACATCTTAGATTTCCTTTTTTCAGCAAAAGAATTTTTTATTAAAACAGAAACATGCAGTCTAACTCATCTTTGCTTCTGAATCTTAGATATTATACCAAGAAGTGCTAGACAAAGTATTTATATTTCAGTATTCTGGCTCCTGGGTTCTGATAATTTTCATCTCAGCTTATCTTAACTAATAGGTAATTCATTTGTCTGCTTTTCAACAAATTCAGTGAATTTCAATACAGATCCTTTAATAGTCCAATCCATGCAGCATTGCCATGGAGGAAATATACCTGTTTATTTTGTTACATTTAACAGTTGTAGATGTATTTTTAAAGAAAGCTCAGCTGAAAAACATGTGACAGTTCTCGGCTTGGGCACAGCAAGCAATCTTTAAAGAACACAGTAATTTAAACACAAAGAAAAGTGAAGAGCAGAGCGACCAGGCTGTATTGGTCAAGGTCTTACCCATATGTTCTTGCAATGAGTCCATCCCATCTCCATCCCTGACAGTGCTGATGGCAGCATTGGCCTCTGCATGTTTCCAGTCAGACCTCCACTTTCCCCACTCCGTTTCTTTCCCCTCCAAGTTCCTGCCTTGCTTCCCCTCTTGACCAGGAATGACGGCATCAGTGCTGAGCACGGACGTGCTGCCTATCGCTGCCGAACTCTCCATAATTTGCAATTCCTCACAGTGATGCAATCAACATTATCAACAATCTAAGGGAAAATTCAGTAATATATTTTTAAAAATAAGTCTCAGAATACATGCAGATATTCAAGAGCTGTCCCTCTCCTGCAGGAGTTATTTTTAATTGTAACAAAGTATTTTCTTTAGACTTATGAGAGGAATTGTTGTTTAACACCCAAATTTACCTTAGAAAAAGCTCCTGCAGTCAGGTGTCATCACTGCTTTAGCAACAAAGCAATAGATTTGAGTAACAGCGACAATCCAAGGCCTGAAGTGGAATGTCCTCATGCCCACTGCTAATTATTCATTCTTGGCCAGCTTTAATGCAGAGCCTCCAAGGGATAGCATTATCATTCACATTAACAGAGGCAATGCAGGGGAAAAACATCATTTTCTAAGGGTGATGAGAACGGAATGGGTACTGCCTGCTTAATTCAAACAAGCAGGAAGGTTTTTATAAATCCAGCTAAAGAATGAATCCTCTACAAGAACCCCCAGTGCAGGAAGACTGGTATGCAAGGGTCCAAAGATTTCTTTGGCGTAAAGCAGAGTGACCGACGGAAACTAGAGGCCGAGTCTGGCAGCAGGGCTGTTATTGGCATGAACATCAGGAAAAAGGAATAGAAATGGAAGCAGGGCACAAGCAGTTGCAGGCTTGACTGCTCCCTCCGCACTCACTGACGTGAGACGTCCTGCGATGCCATTTCTTGGGCACAAGCTACTCCAGCTTCAGAAAAGTACAGGCAGACCATCAGCCAGTGCATCCACAAAGGAGGTGACTGGTGTAGCCAGCACATGCCCCACTGATATTTAGGCCCTTCTCCTCAGTGGGTTCTCATGTGCCTCTTTAATTGATTTCATAAAGCTACAGTATAGATTTTGCTTTAGTCCTGTCACTTGGACTTAATCCAAATTCCTCTGTACTTACTTCAGCCATACTCATTAACAAGCTGCATTCATTATGAGTATACAAACTTAGAATATTTGTGAAGTTTCCTCTCTCATTTGTTTTCCAGCAGAAGTTGGTTAAAACTGAAGCTATTGATGGAAGATTGCTCTCACTCTGCCAAAACCTCAGACTAGTGCGTGGTCACGCTTATGATCTGCCTTCAGACTGGTCTGGAAATTTCTCTTTTCTCTGTTCACCATGCAATGGGGTATCCCAAAGCATGTTGTTGTGGCGTGCTTCTTCGCATACATGTCTTCCAACACTTCTTGCCCTCCAAGCTTGGTGTCATAGAACCCCAAACCTGAGCAAACTGAGCACCAACATGAACAGCAGCAACAGCTCCTAGCTGTCGGTCATGGTGGGCAGGTACACAGGACAAGGCAGCAATCTGTTTGCACAACTTTCATGCTCTGCTTTGGAGTCATTGAGACCTTTAGCCCATGGAGCACTTGAATAAGCAGTAAACTCTATATAGACATAAGCATATTATGCAATTATAAAAAAAATAATATACATACAGGTGGTATACATACAGGTGGTATGGCCAGCTCAGAGAATTAAACCATGACCATACCTACCACAAGCACATAAGTTACTGAAGTATGAAGAAATCTAGGCTGGATATTGTTTTAATGTTCTCATTGTCCCATTTCGCCATTTATTCAAAAGACCCTATCAGAGCAGTGAGGCTGATTTTCAAAAGATGCTTTGTGGTGTAGCATCACAGTTCTCCATATAAAGTTATGTGTATAAAGTCACATATGCCTATAAGACAGATAGTAACTCAAAACCAAGTGATTTTGATGCCTTGTCTCAGAAAAGAGTATTCCCACTAACATATTTAGTGAACATTGTAGTTCTGACTTTAGATCTCAGTTTCTCTTGCTAACTTCCCTGAAAAATTGCCTATCAGACTTGATGACCTAGTTATAAATGATTAAAAATAAAGGCTTCCAGAGACCAAACTCATTTTGGTAGGGATAAGCTTTTCCATTTGTATAGCTGATCTTTTCCTTAAAGTAATGACAGTAGCTAACACCATTATTTTCAGTACTGCACCAAGATTGTATGTAATGCATTGTAATTTTCACACTTAAAAATTAAACTCTTCTGCATATATTTTGTAAATACTGGCATCTCCTGTTGATGAAGACAAATATTGTGATATTAAGGATCATTAAATTACAAAGGTGGTTGTTTAAATTACATCGTTCTGATACCAAAGCCAGTTGTTATTTTTAGATCAGGATTATCCTTAATCCTAGAAATGAAATTTAGTGTTCAGAATATTAATTTTTTCCATCAGCTCCTATCTACAAGCTGAAATACCATCCTCAACAAAATTTTGGAAAACAAATTTTCTGTGACCTGAATTCTTAGAATTCAGTTGAGTTGGAGAGATATTGATTAACTTTTCATGTCTTCTACATCAGTGGATGTTGATAAACGTAACACAAACAGGGTTGTGAATGAACCTAGAAAGCATGGTGCTGCAAGAGCAACTAGGGCATCCGAATGAACCAAAATTGATATGGTCTGCTTAAGGAGATTTAGTCATAGTATCCCACAGCCTAAGCCAAGGGAAAAAAAAATCTGAGTGAAAGAAAGGCAGCTAAGCCAAGGGAAAAAAAAAAAAATCTGAGTGAAAGAAAGGCAAAAATGGTATGTTCTTATTAATGTTTTCTCTTGGCTCTTCCAAGGTACACAGAATGAAAATTAAAATCTCAAAAACATTTCTAACAGTCATGCTCTCGTCCATAGATTCCTTTCACCATCTTTAATGTTTGCTTTAACTATCAAATGTCAACTCATGAAGCTCTGTATAAGCACTGGGAACAATATAGTAAATAACTTTCCTGTAGCTAGGCACTTAGGATACATTTAGATGCTAAATAAACATTCAAAAGGGCCTAGGTAGACTAAGTGGTGCAAATTTGGTTCTAAGTGACAAAGATTTCATAGAACTTTGCACCACATCTCTGTCCTTCTACTATATAGCTTTGACTATCATTTAAATATCCCAAGGAGCAAAACTGCAACACACAAGCAATGCTATGGTATAGTCACCATATTTACTACGCTGACGCTTTCTCATCCATTATTAAACTATTCCAGTATAAATTAAAACAGATTCAGAGGCACCAAACCAGATAAAAACATTCATCCACTATAAAACAGATTTAGAGAATATTAAACTTCAGTGCTTGAGTTACTCATCATTAGAGCTTTTTCATAAACCTATAATGTTAACTTATCATTATACTTACTAGCAACTAGACATTTGTTGGTAGCAGCAAATATAAGATGAAGAAATGGATTAAAGATCTAACATTCACCTTGTACAGTAAGTTTGCCTTCTATAAATATAGATTGTAAGAACTAGTTAAGTGCACTGACAAAGCATTTTATTTATAATTTAGACAAAATTATTTTCTCATGCTCTTTGAAGCTTGACCAAGAAATTCATATTTGGTGCAGGAAGTTGGCCATAAAACTTAATGATCTTCCCATTTCTCCAAACCAGGAGCCAATCTCTATTAAAAAGCTGTGGAGGCAAGAGGTGGCACTGCCCACTGATCCAGGAGCGCCTCACTTTCCAAGGCAGACACTTGCAGTGGGGATGAGAGGTAAGAGAGGAGAGGCAGATGGTGGACAGCTCAACAGCTCCTACAGGTCTGCCACCAGTTTTACTGGTGTCATCCCTCCCCATGGCCTGAGCTCCCTGGACATGCTGCCCCACACGGAGCCTTTGGTAGCACCTGTCCAGGCCTATGAGGCTCAGAAGGTCACTCTGCCTTCCCCTTGCCCTCTCACAGGGCACAGCAGGCTGGAAAGGTCTGTATTCAACAGCTGTTGAACACAAGGTGGAAATAAGATACTTTTTTTCCTACGGGAACAATTCCATTATCGTGCTTTTCCCTCTGTTGCTCCCTCCTTTTCATCAAGTGCTTGTATCTGTTTTCAAAATGCAGCTAACCAGAAGAAAAAAACACATATAGCTTGACATTTTCCATTTCCCTAACTATGCAGGTTGAGTATCCCCCCCAAAACTTGCATGCAATATAATATTTCTTTCATTCATCATCTTCCCCCCCCAGAAGGCTCAGGACAACTTATTAACTCACAGCTTCAAGTTATCAATGGCAACTATAATTATTGTAGTTTTACAGAGATGGAAATTGAGACAAAGATTATCTGCAGTCATACAGGAGTGCTATAGAAGTGCTGGAGAAATAGCCAGAGTCCAGTGATGAATGTAAAGCTGAATTAATTGATCCCAAGAGGATTATTTATACATATTGGAAACCTCCTGGATGGTACAATGTTACTGCCATTGCACCTCTTTGCATCAATTCCTATCACATACAAAGAAAATGAGCACCAGCTACTGTTTCTCCCCTCATCTCACCTGAGCCCCTGGTGGAACAGGGGCAACTCTTCCAAATTTCAAGTCTCCAGACTCTTCTAACCACTGCTGCTGCTGTTACCCAATACAACAGAACTCTAGTAGCCCTCAAGTTTTTACTCATCTCATGCAGCGTGTTGAATTCAGAGCTCCAAACCAGGCAAGACACCTAATGAAGCATCCATTGCCTTCAGTCAATGGACATTTGACTATGTGCACACACTTGATCTTCTGCTCTACTTCATCTCCTGTACATCCCACATGTCATACAATACCTCAGTCTTGCAACAGTACTGCCATAAGTTAACCTAGGTCATTTTCCCAAATTGACACTACAGGAGTTGGTTTAGGTTTCCTTCTCCCCAGTTTCAGCTCTCACTTATTTGACATCATCTGTATTCAACTACAAACATCTTACAAAGATCATCATAAACTTTTTCCTCAGAGATAGAAAATCACATCCTTAAGCTCTATGAAACTCAGTCACAGGCATGAATTAAAAAAAATAAAAACCATACTATGCACTGTATAGGTACTACTTAACACTTTTTTCCCCTCCAGCTCTGCTACGTATTACACAGAAATGTAAAGCAAATCTGTAATCAGGGTAAACAGACTTAGGAATCTGACCACGCTCCAAAACTGGAAGATTGACTCCTTTATCACTGAAGTAACTTTAGGTTAGTTAGCAATTCTTAGTAAACTATGTTGCAAGCAGTATCATTGTTTGTGGTTGGTCTACAAACAAAGAAAAGCCCTAGCAAGCTTAAAAGATGCAATAGATTCCTTTAAAAGTTTTGACCCTCTATTATTATTAATTTTCTTCATACCTCAGTAGCACTGAAATATACTTTCTACCTGCAATCCGGCTCGGAAAGCACCATGAGTCCAAAATTTCCAAATTTAGATATTAAAAATGTAGACTAAAATCCACAATTGCATAGCTAATTAAAAATAAGCATAAACCCTGGGGTACTTTAAAGAAAAATCAGATCATTCTTAGAAAACTATAAAAGGCATCTGTGAATCTCGATACTTCATTTTGAGTGCTAGATTTGACAGAGTTTGGCCTGTGGCAGCTAATGCAGAGGAATAAAGTAGTAGGAATGCTTTTGTTACTGAATAGCAGCTCAGCTCACACAGCACTGCCTGGAAGAGGGAATGCGGAGCAGCACAGAACTCCCAGCAGGTTCTCATAAGCATGACAGATCACATTTACACATATTTTCCAGTCATTTCATTATGGACACACCAAAGCACTGAACACTACTGAAGTTACCCGTTTAATTGGCTGCAGTTCTAACATGTTGAGAGTAAACCTGCAGTCAAATACCAGACCACAAGTACCTAAAACAGAGCGAAAGACAGACGTGCAGATATAGGGCACAGGACTTCTCCTACCTTTTCCAAGTCTGGTTCGCTATAACATGCCGGTAAAGAGCAGACAGATCCGTGCCTTCCTCAGCTCTGCTCAAAACTGACTCCAGCACAGCTCTTCCTGTTTGACCTTCTTATCTTTCCTGTTGATTGCACAGCCTGCCTTGGATGTGGCAAGTACAAAAAGTTGTCTATTAACCGATACTGTTAATTCAAAAACTACTTTTTAAAAAAAAAAAAAAAAATCATGAGCATGGAGTTGAGCTACTGAAGTTCATTATGCAAAGCAGAAATGTATCAAATGCGCCAGCAGGTTCATTCACACACTCCTGCTTTTCAAAGCAATAATTCACGTTGGCATTTTGCATTAGTGGCTAAAAGGCTGCATGGGACACATCCAGGCCATTGTGCTAAGCGAGCATTGTTCAGACCAAGTAACAAATAGTCCTTTGGATGAAGTACCAGGCTTTGTCGCCCCTTTGCTTTTGATCACAGAATTAGATTTCTTGCTATCGTTCCAGCTACAAAAAGCCTGATGAAGGATTGTTTGATAGTGAATTAGCTCTGATACTCTTGAGTTTGAATTGCAGAAGCATAGTTTTGTACATCTATAATGCACTATGCAGCGTTAAATATCAGTTTTGGGAGTTAATCAAATCTGTTGTGGAGTACATGCAGAGCATATCTTCTGTATCACAAGACTTTATCATTGATCCAGATGCCATATCCTAAATGGCCCACAAAGGCAAGGGCAAGAGAAAGTAAAAATAATCCATCCTATTTCAAAGCAGCTTGCCTGTTGTCCTCCATGCCTTGACATGTTTTGATATTCTCTCCCTCCCTAGCATACAGAAAATTTCACATACAGTTAGTCACAGTTACGCTACTCTCATAGGTAAGCACCGAGCACCCCACATGCCATCAGTGTGCGCTGCAGGCGCTACATGAGAACAGAACAAACAGACAGTGTCCACTCCAGAGACCATACACCTGTTATCTCAGACATCTGTAGCCGGCATTTGAGATATCGGGCCATTGATCGGTTCTGTGTGTTGGCAGGGGGGGTGGTGTCCCGAGACATATCAAACAGTCAGAGAGATCCTGTGGGACTGGGCAGCACCTGGAGAATGTGGTTTGAGGTGACGGGTTGTCCCGCACAGCACTGTTGCCCTCCTGCAGCTCTTGCCAAGAGGAACAGAAAAAACTGACCTTTCAGATGCCTTAAAGACCTTAGTTATGACTTCTGCTAATCTGCCTCAAAGAACATGCACTTAAAAGTTGGTTTTAGACTTTGTAAACTAGGTATTAATTACAAATGATACCCTCATTTACCATATTTAATCCCGTCACACTATGTAAGCATGAATTATAAATGCTACTTCACACTGATCGGCCAATCTGTTCCTGCAGTATGCTTGGGAACTCTCCATCGTTCCAGAAATCATGAAGTTGGAAAGTATTCAAGTAATTGTATAAATCACAACTAACCAATCATCCCTCAGGGCTCTCCTCCCACTGGAATTCATTTGATATTGCACTATAATGCAGTACACAAAGCATGCCACTTGAGGCTTAATTAATTTATGTAGTAGCTATGCCAACAGCACAAAATACCGTATTTCTGTCACCATTTTACTGACTAATTTTCTGTAAGTTTCATAAATGTACAAGTCTTTTCATCATGTTTATTTTATTTGTATATTTAAGGATAATCTTTGGTTACATTTTATAACATCAGTTCTTCACTTTCTATCACCTCTTTTTTCAGGTGTACTCAAGGTAGTTTTGCAAAAAAATAGATGATCTAACCCTATATTTTTCCCAGTGAATACCAATCTTCCATCCTCTATTTCTGCGGCCCATTAATTTTAGATTCTACTGCTGATTAGCGTGTCCCTAAAATCTCAAAAAATACAACCAATTTTTATTTTGGAGAAGTAAAATTAGGATAGATGCAGCTCACTTAAGAAAACAACTAACAAAATGGCAACAACTGAACTCCAGGCTCCCTAACTCCATTTTCAGTTCCTGCTTAGAATCATAGAAGAGTTTGGGTTGGAAGGGACCTTCAAAGGTCATCTAGTCCACCCAGCTCTGCAATGAGCAGGGACATCTTCAGCTAGATCAAGAATCTTCAGCTTCCTCTATGATTTTACTCCAAGGAATATTTCATCATGCCATGCACAGTCCTTCAGTTCTTGGTGGTGTATGTTGACATGTAGTTTAACTGGAAACAGGGAAAACAAAGTTTTCAGCTTCAGGGTAATGACATCAAAAGTTGGCCCTGGACTTCCTGTTGTCTCATTAAAACAGTACCAATCTGCATTACAGAGATGTAAGTGAATAACCTTATTGAAGATATGAACAGCTGCTCTCATGAAACAACTCCAGAGACCAATATATTGTAGGAAACAGGAAAAACCCAGAGGTAGCACAAAGTGTTTTCCGTATTAGTAATCGCACTGCTTGTACAACATTTTAATCACTGGTAATTGTGCTACCTGTTCAGGTTTCCTTCTGCTAAAAATTAGGCTTGAGAATACTTTTAACTATTACAATTGCATGAAGACTTGAAGGCCTTGTTAATGTTGGGTTGTCCCTGATCTTTTCAGGATTATAAAAAGAAGCTGCCAGGAGGCCGGGGAGGACGTTGCGTGTTGAAACAAGACACTTCCACTAATTGTCTCTCTCTGGCATTGCTTTTCATCATCCTGTTTGTCTGCCCTTCTGCAGCTGCATGTTTGTGTGACTGCTCTTCACCACAGTGGCCCGTTTTAGGAAAAAAAACCACCACATTTTAATATTAAGGCCAAGTTATACCTTCCAGTATATTGAAACGTAACTCATTTGACTATTTACTGATAACAAATATCAGACTTAGGCGAGCAGGTGTCTTACCCACTTTACTAAATTCCTGTTTGATCTGTTTCACCTCAAGTCTACTAAACGTTACAAAGCTTATTTCCCCTTGCTGAACCCTATCATTAAAAGATCCTCTTTGTTTCATGTTTTGCCAAAATTAGCATTCTTCACTACTTACAGCTCACATGACAAACTTGAAATTACACAAGATACTGCTTTCTTGGCTGAATTAGTCTCTACTGATTCCTATTTCATCCAGTGGTTAACATATACGCACTTCAAAAAAAACCAGCAGTGTAATAGAGTCTGAACTACAAACTTCAGAGAAATATCAACTGAGCACCTAGATGTGGAATCTATACATACTGAAGTAGAACTCAGTGGCAATCATTTACTTAGAAAACTTAGCTAAATATTTATATTAATTTTAGCAGGATTAGCAGCACACATAAATATTAGTTGTGTTATCATGTTCACACTAGGCTTATGCAGAACTTCCACAGAAATAGGTTCAGCCATATGTTTCCTTTAGATTAGCATGTTATCTCTCCACAGTAACTGCACAGAGAGTTAGCTAAAGAGTTAAAGTGTTTTCTTGTGGAATCCTGTCATCTTTTCATCTGCCTGGTTGGAACCCAGATAGCTTTACTTCCCCCAGGTCTTGAAAACAACACCACCCCAGCTCCACAGCCTGGTTCAGAAAGGAAAAACAGAAAACATAAAAAGAAAAATATACTCCCATCCATCTGTACGGAAATGCCGTCGCCTTGTAGTCTGCAGGAAAATGCTGAGTCAAAACATCCAGCTGTTACACCGCTTAAACAGTTCCTAAGCTATTTACCCAGCTCAATAAATAATAGCTAAATTTACTTACAATTACCAGATGTTAATAATAGATGTTTCTGAGCTTGTTATTCCTCAGCACAAGCCATAACATGCTGCACACCTGACAAAGCTTCCTCCTAAGTTTAGCAGCTCCCAAGAACCAGTTACTCACTTGAGGACATTTTTGGCCATGGACCAAAAAGCCAACACACTCTTACCAAGGAAACAATTTGGGCTCACATCCAAATCCCAGCAGGCAAGAAGGTTGGGATGGGATTCCCTGTTCTGCATCAGCCATGACATGGACCATAGGCCTCCATGTATTAGAGCAAGAGAAACCTAAAACAGTTTCATCATCTCAGAATAAAAATTGATATTAGCACTTACCACTTAGAAGATTAATCATCTCCTTCCTTTACTCTCTGGGTCACCAGGATTTATTTTCTGCCCCACACAGATAACAACCTCCCATAATTAGGCACAAACATTTGAGTCGCACGTGCCACAGAAAGCTTTTATGTCTCCATAGACCCAAATCAAAAACATTCAGAGAACTTCAATTCACAAACTCCAGTATAGGGAATAAGCTTTCTCTATTTTTTTTTTATTTTGAAAGTGAAATTGGTTTCCTTATATCATCTCTTATCTACTGGGATTAACAAACCACCTGACAAACAAGGCCTCCAAAGCATCTGACAAAACCTTGAAAATTTAGATAATACATGTTAATATGGAAGCAACAATACTGCTCTTCTACAAACCCCCAACTATTAAGGGGGGAAAGGAAATATCTATATACAATTCAATTTATACTTAACCTCCCACAGAACACATGCTTTGTAGAGAAAAAAAAATAATTTTTTTTTTTTCTCTCCTCAGGCTAACAACCCACCTTTTATAGCATTGCAGATGATTTAAAGGAAAATGGGTACTTCCTTTTATAATCAGGTGAATTGATTTTTCATTAAAGGTTAACTTTTTCCAGCTGCTTGAAGTTTGCAGGTAGAAATAAGAGTTTATTCTTAAGGAAGATTTGTCACCTTCTTATAAATAGCCAGGAAATACTTACATAATGATATATTGATTTGAGATTATTTATTTTGTTGTTTGAAAGAATTTGGTATCTCTTTTACTTCTGAGAAATCTTTTGTTTTGCTTGTTAGGTATTCTGAAAAGGGCACTAATGAAGGTTTTTTCCTGAGTGAGATTTCTGTCACAGTTTTCCTGCTAGCTTTTAAACCAGAGAAAACTATGTCATATACCTGAAACTGTTTATTGTGAGGAGGCAAATCATGTGGCTCCATGATTTTTAAAAAGAAGGGGAGAAGCAGCAGCAATGAATATTTAGTTCTGCTTCAGTTCCTTCTCTCTTCTAAGGATTTGCATAAATGTATACTATTTGAATTATATTTTTGTGTTTCTATATACATATTCATGCTTTTTTTTTTTTTTTTACTAGGGTGCTAAAGCAATTCTGGGATGGATAAAAAAACTTTCAACAGAAAACCACTTAGCTGTACACTGAAACACTTAATTTGCAGTACTGAAATTTTACCCATCTGCTTGGTGATTCTGCTTAGTGCAAGAAAATGCGGGGCGAGGGAACTTTATTTAAGGGACCTTGAATATACATGGAATACAGATATCTCCTGAGCTAGTTTTGGAATTAAGGAAGTAAATTTTGACTTATTTAGTCTTTCAAAGGGGAGGAAAGATATTTTACCATGGATTCAGTGGAAAAAAAGGCTCACTTTTGCCTTTGCTGATTCTCTGTGGACAAACATGCCTGAAGGCATACCTGGAGGACCCAAAATGCCAAATAGCCACCAGGCCAGAAGCAATCGTAGAATTGCAATTTATGATCCTATGATCTCTGTGCTCTTGATGAGGTACAACACACTTTAGTCTCAGTAGCTTCTGTGTAAAACGGAGTGAATGCTGGTGGTAGGCATGCCACATGAGGGTTTTCCCTTTGATCAAGGTAGCCCCAAATACCACCTTCTTATAGTTTGGAATTAACATCTCCAGCCACTACAATGTCTACAGTATAGAAAATCCTATATTGATAATTTTGACTTGACAAATAACTGTAAAAGTCTGCATCCGTGTAAAACTAGCAAAGTAATTTGGATTTTTCCCAATGCCTGCTGCCCTCTAGTTTAGACCTGAAGAAGGGCTCACATGTGTGAAATGGTGTCCATTTTCTGCAGCTTCATCTGTAGATGGAAATTACAACTTCTAGTAACATCTTTCCTGTTATATGTACATTTTTAGACCATTTGGCCACAGATACCACAACTAAGTATATAAAAAGATGGTAACAAACTTAACAAGCACAACACTTTCTGCTTCTTAAGTTGGCACGCTTGATGCAATATTTCTTAGAAGAAGAATAATAAAGTCTTTAAAAGGTATAGTGCAATCAACAGTCTTGAGATATACGAGGAAAGATTTTCTATTTAACAGAGAAGATCTAAGGCACAGTGGAGCTTTTGTCAATATGGATCTGAAAATTGTCAAAACTCCAGATTTAACTCCAATTTAAGTTTTGGTCTGTGAGCCACCTTACAATTCCACCTATGGACTATTGATTAAGTGTAATATACTGTCGCTTGCCATCACAGAAAATAATGACATTAAGGTGTGAATGTGTAAGGACGTGCTATAAAAAAGATCCTTAATACATTTAAGAGTATGCAACTAAAAAGAAAAAACATAATAAGCATTAATACATTCTGGGCTCACTCCATTAAATGCACAGTATGCGTCATAGCCATTCATTATACTCAGTAATATTTCTCCATTTTTTCCCATGTTTGGAAAAAAAATATTGTTTCCATTCCTCCTTATCTTCTAGTTGACATCTGTGCATATGTTATCCACAAACCTCACCTAAAACCTTAAGTTAACTTTTAGGTAGGCTTGGCCCAAGCCATTACATACAGACTGGGACCTTCACCTCATGTCAGGAAGCAATACTAACAGGAGACAACTTTGATGCAGCTGGGAACATAGATGGGAGCATTCGGTTGCTGCTGCATTTTTCCAGTGACTGATGTCTTCAAGCCCAGGTACGTTCCCTGGCAGAGTGCACCAGAAGCTTCTGTAAACTGTCATGCATCTTACTGGGCAAAGCCTCACTTACAGATGGTGCTATGTGAGAATTTTATCACCCAGGAAGAGTCTAAATTCTGCTAGCACGATACTGTATTTCTTTATTTATTATTTTTTTTTAACATAAGAACAGTGTGAGAGAAGCAATGTAGGCTAAGCAACAGGGAATCAGCGTGCATCAGCCTGTACTGAAAAGCAGAATTAAATTGACCCGGGGCCAATGGATTGTAATATCATCTACTTGAAGTGAGAAGATGTAGCTTCACATAAAGAGCAATTTTCCAAGGAGTCATATTTGCAAGAGATCACGATACGCTTAATAAGCGTTAACCTCTCTGCAACAGGCACAAAAAGGACAGTATTATAGTTCTCACTTGTTTACTACAGAAAGCACAACATTATTTACATGTTTACAGTCAGGAGTACCAGTATCACTGGCTACACAGACTGTACGACATCGCACTGAAATCCTCGCAAGCTTCATCTGCTGTTCTCAAATTAAAATTAAATTTTTGCCAATGTTTTTGCAAGTGTAGTGACTTTTATATTATTCATGCTTTGTCTTGGCTCTTCCCCAAATCGTCCTTTGCATTTGTATTTCTGCGCATTTCAGTGCTGTAACCTGGGTGGTTGTCATGCCTGTGTATAAATTATATATCGATGCTAATCATTACCTGCTAGACTTCCTGTCATACGCAGCAGTCTGCAGTATGAAAATTTATTTGTTCCGACCAACTTTCCAAAAGCTGACTGCTGACATGGGAGAACAGTCCTTGATTGTCTCGCTGTAACAAAGATTTCTTTCATCCTCAGCCATTGTTCCCTTTGATGTTATTTCATTCTTTCTGTTTTCAAAGTTTGCCTGGGAGTTTTATTTGACCTACTGATCATAATGCATTTAGGTTTGTAATGGGTAATTGATGTCGAAGTTATAACCACTGATGCAATATTTATATTCTGCTCACGGTGTGAGAGGAGCTTTGCATAAAAGTTGTTACAGATATCTTGATAGCGCGATGCAGACATCTCAATGTAGTGCTACGTTATTATTTCATTACGGCTGCTTCACGCTAATTCATTATTTATAAACATGTGTACTTCTGGCTCAGTGAATAGTTGGCAATTTATTTCCATAACCAGAATATCGTTTTAAGATCCTAGGCTGTTATTCTTCTGAAACTTCACAATTTATTTGTATTTTATTTACTATCAATGTCGTATTGCTAAAACAAAGACAACAAGGTGGTAGAAAGATAACTACCGTCACAGGCACGAACAGGTTTCAAACACAAGCGTGGCCTATTTTGGCAGCTCCCCCAGAACCAGTAATTCCCTTATATAGTAACTTTAATGTCAGAAAAGTCATAACTTAGATTTGGGGTTAGACAAAAAATTAGACTAGTTCAGGTCTAGTTACAGGACTGAAATCCAGGCAAAGTAGCCCAGCCCTGAACTCCTGAGAGACACGACTTAAAAAAAAAAAAAAAGAGTAGAAATGTTTTTAGCACGTAGATGTTTAGGGGGGTTTCTTCACACAATAGAGAATCAGTAAAAAGCAAAAGAAGGGTCATGACAGGTTCTTGTCTTCTGTGATACAAAAGAACTACTTTTGTAGTAATAGGAAGTAATAGGAAAATGACACACTTCTGGAAATTTATGGAACACATCTGAGGGATAATTTGTCATTCAAAATATAATCACTTCAAAATAAATGACTATAAATTGTAAGATTACTTTTTGTCTTTCAGAAGATATAATAGTTGTCAAAAGACAGCAGCTTGCAGTGAATATAAGCCTAATAATTAGATTTCAGGTTAAAAAGTAAAGAAATACCAAAGTTTCTTAGGCACTTCAGCTCAGTTTTCAGGACTACCTAATAGAATTTAAAGCCATGAAATAGAGATGCATAGTAGGATTTAGCAAAGGATACCTAATTTATGTGGGTTTTCTTTCTATTATTTTTCATGAGATAGCCATTTAGAAACTTTTTAGAAGGATTTGAACAACTAATCATCTAGCTGGCACAACCTAACTAATTGTTCTTTTAAGTTTGACTCCGAGTTGCCATTTGACCTGAATATCTTGTGATACTGTGTCAGCTTTGAACACGAAGCCAAGGGCCAACGTCATCAGGTCAAACAGCTACTTGAATTTGTGGTCTTCTATATTCTGGACTAGCATGTAAATCACTGCTGGCAGCTGGCTGGATGATGTTTTTTTCACAAGTTTTTGTTTTGTTTTCTTTTTTTTCTGAGGAAACAAAGGTTCTGCTTCATTCCCAGTGCAGAGCTTCTAGTTCCTCTCCCTCTTGCTGGACCCTCCACCACTGACATACTTTTAAAATAGGACCCCTTTCATACTCAATTGGCAATGACCTAAAAAGCTTTGCAGACAAACAATCAAATAAAAGTAATAATTTTATTGTGCTGGAAGCCCATGGCCTCCCCATTGCTGAACATTTCAGAAATATTAAAAACAATCCTTTCTGCTTGCTTCAGTTGGGCTTTTCAAGAAAAGCACTAAATAAAATATTGTATTACAACTTTGCTGTGAAACTGACTTTTTAAATACCAGTAGTAGTAATTTAATATTACCCCAGTTGGATTCCCTGAATTTTGAAGGTAATAAAAGAAAAAAAAAATAAGAAAGGGAAACACTTTTTGATGTGGTTAACTTCACTTAAATACACAGGGTAAAAAACCAAACAACTTTCTGGCTGCTTGAGCTACACCAGCTTCTGCAAGAATGTATATTTTGTCAGTCCATAAATCTGCAGTATACTTAACATATAGAAGCACACAGTCAAGTGTAATGCCAATATCTATTAATTAATATGCACTATATTGATTGTTCTGTTTTGGTTTACATTTAAAGTGCTCACTCTTTTTTGCTTTACATGAAACCATATTCCCGTACTTCTCGAGGGAAGATACATGATGATATATTCCCCTACTTGATGAGGGTGCATTTCCGATACCTGGGATGGTTTGGAATTCAATAGATAGTGAAGATTTTTTTTTTTCCAATACAGCGAATGTAACAGAGCAAGATGCGTGAATGTAGTTAAGAAACACATACAGTTTAAATACACAGGGACAGTAAAATGCAATATAAGTTCTCCTGTAACACTGTTCAAATAAAATTAGTGGAGAAATATTAGAAAACATTTGTATACTGAAAAGTAAACTTTTTTGCCTTGCATAGAGTTTTCTAAGCTCTTCCAAAAAATAATGCTGCTCTTGAAAGAATTCAGGATGACACTGAGGATGTGGAGGAAGAAGCAGGATTGTCAGGACTGCCAAGTGCCAATTCAACTTCCAGCAATGACAGAAGTGGTGCAAAGTGCTGACAGTTTACAGGCTGTGTTTGCAGCCTTCTTTGCAGTGGCTGGTCAAGCCGATTGCTTTTCAAAATTAAAATCAAGAGATGACTAGCCTGAGATTTGGATTGGTGGCAGATTCAATCTTACATTGCTCCGAGGAGTGTATCTGCACATTCTCAGGATAAATCGTTGTCCTGAAAGATCTCAACTGTTTCGTCTATGAGACTGGATGTTCGGTGTAAATCCTTTAGTGTAAACCTTCTTGCTAACTCCTTCTGGATGGTTTCACTTTGACTGTAAAGCCAACAATTCCACCATACTTTTGCTATCAACCCTTTCAAAACCAGCTTCCTTAGGAAAAGAGACAATGTCTTTCTGGAGACTAAGGATAACATCAAAACCAACAGAATTCAGAATAAACTCTGACAACTATTTGTGCCATAGACCACTCATACACTGAACTGTGACCTCTTCCCAAGTAATGCTAAGGTTATCTATGCCAGTATTAAACTGTCTCCAAAAGTCATTCAGGCAGGGCTTTTCCTTATCTGTTGTTTCCTGGATAAGCTTGGAGAAGGTCTCTTCCAAACAGTAGGGCTTGAAAGCGGTGATAACTCCCTGGTTCATTGGTTGGAGTCTCACCAGTGGCAGAACACAACTGCCACCAGTGGCTGGGAAGCTACCTGGCAGCAAAGGACCTGGGGGTGTTGGTCAACAGCCATCTGAATATGAGCCGGCAGTGTGCCCAGGTGGCCAAGAAGTCCAATGGCATCCTGGCCTGTATCAGGAACAGTGTGGCCAGCAGGACTAGGGAGGTGATCATTCCCCTGTACTCAGTACTGGTGAGGCCCCACCTCAAATACTGTGTTCGGTGTTGGGCCCCTCACGACAAGAAAGACATTGAGATTCTGGAGTGTGTCCAGAGAAGGGCAACAAAGCTGGTGAGGGGTGTAGAACACAAGACTTATGAGGAGTGGCTGAGGGAACTGGAGTTGTTTAGCCTGGAGAAAAGGAGGCTGAAGGGAGACCTTATCGCTCTCTACAACTACCTGACAGGAGGTTGTAGTGAGATGGGTGTTGGTCTCTTCTCCCAAGTAACAAGTGATAGGACAAGAGGGAACAGCCTCAAGTTGTGCTGGGGAGGTTTAGAATGGATATTAGGAAAATTTTCCTCACCGAAATGGTTATCAAGTGTTGGAACAAGCTGCCCAGGGAAGTGGTGGAGTCACCATCCCTGGAGGTATTTAAAAGATGGGTAGACGTGGTGCTTAGGGACATGGTTTAGTGGGTTTTTTTGGCAGTGTTAGGTTGATGTTTGGACTCAATGATTTTAAAGGTCCCTTCCAACCTAGACGATTCTATGATTCTATGACTTTTCCACTGGTTCATGGGGTCTCCTAATTAAGCTTGTGGCAAGTGGCATTGTCCTAAACAAGGAGGATGTTGAAGTGCATGACCAGTTTCTCACAGTGTCCCTAAAGTGTGGCACCATGCACCACTTCAAGCTTTTGTGCAGTAACCTAGGCCTTTCGGTTGTTTCAGTGACTGGTAGAGAGAACTTCCGAAATCCTCTTGTAGCCCTGGCGTTCTCACAGCAATGAATAAGCAAAGGCTTTAGCGTGCAGTCTCCTTCTGCACTGCTGCCCAGCAGAAGGGTCAAACTATCTTTTAGCAGCCTTAAAGCCCAAGGCGGTTTCCTCTTCGTTACACCCAATGTGGATTGCATGCCCACCACCTTCAATACAACAAGCTATGTCTAATTTAGCTTTTAAAGCAATGCTTCTGCATAGCCACATGCTTCCTAGCATCACTCAAAGATTGCCTTGAACTCATGATGGTTACTTATATGCAAAGATAGTTCACAATTAAAAACACAAATTGCAATGATGCTGGAAGCCAGACCTCATTCCCATAAATGCAGAACAGACAAGAAGGATGCTGCTGCATAGCCACAACTGAGATGCTATACGCATTTCTACTAGTGCGATACATAACATACACACACACACGTGGATATTCATGCATCACCTGCATCAATGAAGTTCTACAAGGCCAACTGCAACTCAGCTGGCATCCTTCAGTACAGCTGGGCAGCTCAGGAGAGCTTTCAATGGAGCATGGCTGGTAGAAGACTGCAGGATGGAAAACAGGTGTGTAACTCCAAAAGAAGTGACAGAAAGCAACAGATAGCAGCATGGTACTGAAGTCAGAAGTTGCCAGTTTTAAGGAATGACTAAGTAGAGTAGGAGTGAAGAGTGGAATCTGATAGAGCAGCATAAATTCAGGAGTGACACACAGAAAGTGAATAGGAAATGATATGCTTTCCATGTCTTCTACTACGAGAATGAGCAGTCACCAAATAAAGATAGCAAATATCAGGGTCGAAACAAAAGCAGATAGTTCTTCAGACCACACACAGTTCAGCTGTGAAATCCCTTGCATGGGATGCTGTAGTTGCTTGAAGCGTGCATGGCTTCAAACAACAACCGGACAAGATAATGGAAGAAAATCCACAGAAGGTTCTTCAATACAAAGGACACACGTCTGGCTTGGGAAGTCCCCCCAGCTGGTGACTGTCAGGAACGGGAAACTAGGTTCGATTGTCTGATCCTGTGTGGCTGCTCTGAGTGCTGGTCCACATTCTTCCCAATGGCAGCAATTATCTCCAGGGGCTCTCAGTTTGCATCAGCTGAATGACAGGAGAGCCACACTATATAGCTGTACTACACAGAGCCCAGGATCACGATTCCCTATCAAATCATAACACATAAGCACTGCTACACTGCTCGACTCACTTCAGCTACTGGTGTAGGATGGGAAAGTCATGTAGGATTTTATGGTTACAACTATTAGTTAAGTTTTAACTTTTAGATAACTGCTGGTAGAAGAGAGAACACTAAGCACGCTGATATAAATGCAAAGCAAGTCTTCACACCCCTGTTTCTTCATGCTGTTACTGTAATTCCGAGCTGCCCTGGACCCAGTCCGAAGTCAGCATCAGAGGAGCTGTGCAATACAGCATACTTCTGCAACCACAGCTGGCTCCTTCTGGGTCTGTTAAACAGATGTTTTGTTTTGTTGGTTTTTTTTAAACATTATTCCTTCCAGAACTATAGTAGATTTTCAGATTGATGAAATGCTGAATACACAGGCTGTAATAAAACATTTTCTGTCCTTGTACTCTCAAATATGAAGGATCAGTGAGAGTTCACCTGCTCCAGAAAGCACCACCTTCCCCTCCTGAACAACCAGACTTGCTGCCAAACATCCGTGCGTTACAGCGCTGCCGGGAGCCTCGGAACCACAGAATCATAGAATGGTTTAGGTTGGAAGGGACCTTCAAGATCATCTAGTTCCAACCCTTCTAGCATGGGCAGGGACACCTCCCACAAGACCAGGTTGCTCAAAGCCCCATCCAACCTGGCCATGAACACTTCCAGGGATGGGGCATCCAACGTCTTTGGGCAATTTGTTCCAGTGTCTCACCACCCTTAGAATAAAAAATTTCTTCCTAATACCTAATCTAAATCTCCCCTCTTCCAGTTTGAAGCCATTACCCCTCGTCCTATCACTACATGCCCTTGTAAAAAGTCCTTCCCCGGCTCTCCTGCAGGCCCCCACCGAGCACCGGGGGGCTGGATGGAGAGCTGGCGGGCGTGGAGGTGCGCGCAGGCGGCGGCTGAACTTTCTGCCGGGGAAGAGGGGG
>NW_009649619.1:2207612-2207845 GCF_000708025.1 Charadrius vociferus
GGGGCTGCGAGCAGGCGGCTCCTCCTCAAACGGGGATATTTGGGATAAAAGCTCGGCCTTTTCTGCTGGCCGAGGTACCGTGGTGATGGTGAAGGTGAAAAATCAGGGAGCCCCAGCTGGGATTGCCACCCGGAGGGATCCAGGTGCCCAGGGCAATGCAAAAGTAGTTTATGCTGCGATAGATGTGTGCAGAATTTGAGAACTGACTCGGAATTGTGTTTTCCAGCGATTCA
>NW_009649619.1:2207916-2214442 GCF_000708025.1 Charadrius vociferus
GTGGCAAAATATTATAGTGTTTAAGGCAAATACAGGGTTGTGCATAGGGGAAAAGGGGAAGCTTTGAGAGTTGATTGTGTATTTTGTTTCTGAGGGTAAGTGTAGTTGCCAAATATACTCTCTGCCACAACAACAGGGAGAGGTTGAATAGCTACAATTATGTGGTGACTCTGTATGTCGACACGCTTAATCATATCACATCCTCACCGCGAGCCAAATGAGAGCCTACTGCAAACAAAGAGGGAAACGAGCTCCCTGTGAGATCGGTGCGAGACCTGGGTCAGGTACCTGCTGGAGGCTGCAGCTAAAAACCTAGTTTGGCGTTTCCTTGTGGCTGTTGGAGGTGTAGGTATTCCCATTCGTGCCCATCACCCGTGTTCTCGCGTGGTCTGTGGGTGAAACGTGCAGTGCCAGCGTACACGTCCTCGCTGGGGAAGTGCCCAGGTCAAGACAGGTTGTCCGGGGGTGCAGATGGGAGCAGAGTCCGTGCATGTCGCAGGGGTGAATTGAACTGTGTGCTGGAAATCCTGAGTCTGTTCTCTAGTGTCTCTAAAAGGAATCGAGATGGTTAACGCAGATGGTGACATCTGCATTGGAGATGATTAAACTCCAGCACAGAATCCTGTCCTCGGTTACCCGTCTGTAGTTTCAAACCGAAGAATATGAAATACTGTGAAACACTTACATTCTGTGGTGGTAGAACTGAGGCTGGTAGAGAGAATATTAGAGTCCAAAGTTGTATCTCTATAATATTTAAAACGCCAATGAAATAGATTGTAAAGTTGTAAACCCAGTAGGAAAGTTAGTGCTTAGCAGTCTAGTGCAGAGGAGACTTGACACAATTCTATCTCAGTAATTGCACCAAACATGGTGTAAATGAAATAGCAAAAATGAACAGTGCCAAGATAAAAATAACATCCTGGGAAAAATGACAGTGGAAAAAAACCCCTGAGAGTTCTTAGCTCTCATTTGAAAGTATAACTGGCAGTTTTAAGAGTATTGGTTTTGAGTATAGGTTTAGCTTTGATGTTTCGAAATTTTGATTTTGCATGCCTATGTGTACTCTGTAAACAATTTACCATCAATTTCTATGATAAATTAAATGTGAGGAGCCCATACTTACTCTGCAAAATCAATGGAAATTCTCCATTGACATCAGTGGTGCAAGTATTGTACAGCAAATTTAATGCCAGAATTTGACCCAAATTACTGTTTCCGAAAGATTTCCACCAGAATTACTGTGAAAAAGCTGTAATTCAGAGTTTGGTGTTTACTGAAGTGGAAAGATGTTTCTGGTTCTGCAAAGAAAATAAGGGTGAAATGTGGTATTAAGATCAGCCCCACGTAAAGTTCAAGGAATTGCTGTACTGTTTAGTAATCGTGGATAAATCCCGGCTCTTCCTGTTACTCTTGAGATGGAGTAAAATGGTTGTGGATCTGGGCTTGTTACTCCAGAAACCTTCACTCGGTCTGTGTTCCCTCTTGTGCCGATGCGACATGTCGTTAGCTGTCTGTACCAAGAGGGTTTTGGGCAATCCTGGACCCTGCCCTGCCATTTTAACCATAACGTTTGGCTTTAGATAGAGAAATGCATGCATTTGGTAAATGTGATTCAGTTTGTAATATATAGCTAGAAATAACTAATTTAAAGTGACCCATTAGGACATAACTTTGAACCATCACTCTGTATTAATGGACCGCAGACTCGTGGTATAATTTTAAATCTAGAAGGTGTATGATCCTGTGGCATAGTAAAACAGCTCAAATGCATTGTTGCATGTGTTGTAATTAGATTTTTCCACATGTGATTTTCCTCAGCTGAGTCCCATATACTTATGATCGATCTTGGCTGAAACTATTTCAAAGAGCTCATTTGCTGCCCTTCACACCTGTATTTGCATGGCATGGCTCTGCTTTTAGGATTCTAAATGTACTTTTAAGAGTTTATAGCATCATTTCCAGTCTGATACTTCACTTCTTTGCCATCTTGAAATCATAGCAAGAAGAATAGAGCCGGTTAAAAATTTTAGATTGAGAAATTAGGTTCACATCAGTGTCCAGAAAGAGGGTAACGTGGTGTCTGTTATTTAAGTGCAAAAAAAGGAATCGCAGAGCTAATTACATACTAGGTGAATTATCTTAGATTAGATGAAATCAGATGTCATGACACAAATTCACGCGGCTATTTAGTCTTTAAACCATTATATTAAAGGGAAAATTTGATTGCGTGGATCAGAGAACAGCTAATGGAGTGTCACAGCCCAAATGGAGGAGGGAGATAGTGATTCTGGTTACAAAAGAGGTTACGCGGGTTGGTCATGCAGGGTCCTGTTCTGCTTGGGAGATGCTTAAATCCTTTTCAAAGTTCACATTCAAATATGCTGATAGGAATCCTCTCTGGAGACAATAGTACGACTGTTTCAGACTGTAGTATATTTTATAGTTAGATACAGTGTTTTACTTTCAGCCCTTCATTTTGAACATGAGTAGAAGAGATAATTGAATTAACTAGATATGTGCAGCAAGAGGTTGACTTGCTTTGGAGTTCTCCAACTAACGAATGCGTAAAGGTAATAACACACAGCCCTCCCAAGTTTTGTAATTAAACCGAATTAGAGCTACTTCATCCCATTGCCATTTTAGCCACGTTCCCCTGAAAAAATAAGCAATGACATGTATTTCCTGATGGTATTTTCTTCCTTTGGAGTTGAATTGCATAGAACGTATGTAATTTCTTAGATTGTAAAAAATAGGAAGCCGTATCTTACAATTCTTTAAGGTTTTTGGTGGAAGATTCCTCTTTACAGCTCTCTAGAAAAGGATTTCAGCTCAGTGTATGACATCTGTTAAATGGCATCATGTTCTTGGGTTGTAAGAACATACAGCACAGTTACGAGAGGATGAAATAGGTCAGAAGAGATTATTGGGTGATGGTACATCAGCCGGTAGCCTCTGACTGCAGGACATCCTGGCTGCCACCGTGCTGCCCCAGCGCTGCAGTAGATCCCTGGAAAGGTGCCTAGTTCTGCTTTAAAAAACCCAGATATGGGGCTTTCCGACCCAGGTCTATTTCTTGCCAATTTGCCTGTTTGCAGCTCAGCATCTGTACAGTAATGAGCATCCTCCATGGGTGGTATCTGTACGTGTCTGACTGCCATTTCAATGCAATGTTAAGGTCAGCATGCTTTTGGGTTTGCTTCTCAGGACATTAGTGGCTTATGCGCTTAATGCCCAATAATCAGCTTTGTCATAAAAACATAGAGGGATAAGAAATGTAACGAAAATTGAAAAATTAATCAAAGCGTGACTACTGAGATGACCTTTGCCCTTTCCTGCCGCCTTCTGCGCAATGGGCTCGCCAACATTCAAGAAGTGAGGAACCCCTGATTTTAGTTTGGCATAATTTGGCAAATCGTTCCCCCTCTACGCTACACAAATTCAAGCTTTTAGCAATGGAAACGCATCTCTCTGGGCTGTTGTTGACTGTAAGCTCACAGCTGCATTTTCCAGTCCTGCCAGGGGCTTGTCGGTGCCATTAACTCACCTTTGCACCTTAAGTTCTCAAACTGAGCATCCAGCGCTCACAAATAATGAATTAAAAATATTTGTGTGGAGATGAGCTGTGTTGCTTGGGGCTTTTGGAAGCAGAGCTCTGTAGGCGCCCGGGTGAGAGGGGCAGAGCCGGCGGAGCTGGGGCTCTGCATGAGCAGGGCAGCAGATGGGCCTTGGAGATTATTGGACAATTTGCTGGCTCGTGGTCTGCATCCTTAAATATAACCTTAAGGCAAATATTTCTGAATTTAGATTATTCCCTGTGTCAGGATCCATTAGCAGTGTGTCAAGGTCCTGAACTGTTACCATCTGAAACGTTGGAATGTTTTTTTCACAGCTTATTAGTTGATGTTCGTGCTCCGAAATCTAGATGAAGCATTGGTTTGCACAAAGGACGGTTATTTATTTTTCCATTTCAGAAGAGGAAAGTGAGAGGAATATAAACTCCATGCAGTGAATATTTCTGTCTGCTTTAGGAGCCGTTTTTCTCCCTTTCTCTGTAAAGGCAAATCATTCTTCTACTGGCATTAGTCAAATTGATCAATAAGTCTATTTTGGAGATTCTTGTGATCCTATAGGACAAGTTGTTTGACCTGCAGTTGAGGGAAAACAAAGCCTAAATGCAGTTGGCCATGAAAAATAAACATTCCTGAATTGTAAGATATCACTAGTGATATTTTAAAAAGACTTTGATGTTCTTGTAATGCGGATTTTTTGTTGCTATTTAGAAACTTTTTTTTTAGATTCGTCTAATACTGTCATTGTAAAGTAGTAACAGATCACAGTCGCCCCTCATGGTGGATGTGAGGAACGAGCGTGGTATCTGGGTTGTTACTGCACGGTTGCTGCTCACAAACACGGCATCCAGTTCCTTTGAAGTTTTCAAGTACCTCTTCTATTGTTTCATTTCTTGCATGGGGCACTCTCTGATACTTCAGAAGAGGCTGAAATGTGATTGTCGCATGTGCTGGTTTATGGAGTGAAATAAAGGGATGTAGTATAAATGTGGAGCACTAAGTGTACAGTAGTTGTGTTCCTTTGAATCTGTTTCAGGGGATGACAAAGTAAAATTGAATCCCAGTGACATTGTTCATATTGTGAAATCCTTGGTGAAGCAGGAGTTAAAGTTTGGTGCATATCATATGAAGAAGAAGCCACAGAACCTGTTCTGTTGGAGGTGTCATGCAAGAGCTTTTGTCACTTTAGAAAATAGGTCATATACCTCCTTCCCCTCACAGCTGTGTGACTTGAGGATTCATGGATAGCAGGGAATTTCAGAAGCAATACATAAGGCAGTTTACTAGTTGATGTCTAAGTATATACTGGGATCTTCTCTTCTGAGAAGTCCCACATTAAGTGGGACTAAATGAATAGGCAGCCTAATATACAGTGATTAATTTGGAGAGCTCTTGATCACAGACCACTTCAGTTTGGCTTGACTTATTTTTATACTTCTGTCAAGAGAGTTCATTGAGGTATGTTTATAAATCCCAGATTGCCTCAAACGTTGACGTTTAAAACGATGTAAATGCTTTAGAAGTCATGAGAAATATTTTTACAGTTTCGTCTTTGTTTTTGTCTCAGTTACTTTTGTTTGATTTACTCTGTTTACAAATTCTCTACCTTTCTTTTCCTGGTGACCGTCTCAGTATTGCGGGCTTAGCTTGGATCTCCAAGTCAGACAGGTGTTTCTGTTCTTTACCTTGTCACAGACCGGGGAGGATTTCTGATAGAGTTCAGCTGACAAGTTTGCCTTTACGAGGTCTTGTAGGGTTCGCCTTACTCCAGTGTTTCTTTTGGCTTTGCGATACCAGTAGCGTTACAGCGATCACTCAGTTACAGTTTTAGATGCAACACAGATACAGTGAATCAAATCTTCAGGGTTGCGTGTGTAATTGCGTAGAGCGGAGAGACCAAAGGGAACCACAGAATGGGCTGTGTTGCCGCCGTCACCCTGGATGACGGGGAGACGGGAGTGGAAAAGGGTTCACAGCCGAATGCCCTGAGCAGGATGGAAGGCACGGGGGAGCAGCTGGGGCTGCACGTGGCGGCACCGCGAGATGGAGCGAGTGTCTGGCAGGGACTCCAACACCTCACCCCTGTCACTGGCGCGTACGCTCTCCGTTCCGCTGCCTGTTAACCTGGCTGCAAGGCAGGCTGGAGGAGTGCCGGTTGTAGGGTTTCTGCTTGCGGTGTGAGCCTCGGTGTGCTCGATGGTTCCTGCCCTGCTCAGACGCAATTAAACCCCGCGCTCTGCTTTAGGCTTTGAAGCAGTGACAGAAGTGTGCCTGAGCATGGGCGGTGGGTAAATACCAGTGATAAGAGCGCAGCCTTGGTTTGTGTGCCCTCTTGGACCTCTCCACAACCAGTAGCGTACACTTAGGTACAGGTTTCCCACCCACTTGGTCAACAGAGGCCAGCGCCTACTCCTGCGGGGGTTCCTGCAGCGAGAGCGGAGAGAGGAGCAGCTGGGGGCATCCCTCGAGTGGGGGGCACGCAAGGAGAAGTGGGGAGGTCTGGTTTTGGTCTACCTGGAGAAGAGAAGGCTGAGAGGAACTGAATTGCAGTCTTCAACCCCCTGCTGGGTGGGTAGAAGGAAGATGGAGCCAAGCTCCTCTCACGGGAGCATGGGAAAAGGGTGAGAGGCAACAGTCGGGACGTGTAGCATGGAAAATGCCTGCTGGTTGTAAGGAGGAGAAAAATCTCAATGAGAGTGCCTGAACCCTGGAGGGGGTGCCCAGAGAGGCTGTGGAATCTCCAACCGCAGGGATTTTCAAAATTTAATTGGCAAAGGTCTGAACAACCTGACCTAACTTTGGAGATTGTCCTGCTGTGAGTTGGACCTCTGGGCATCTGGTCCAAAATTTTTTGTGAGTATCTGAAGCCATCATTAAGCATGGCTGCTGAGCTCCCGTTGAGCTGCTACAGAGTCTATGGGCAGCTTAATCTCTCCTGTTTTGCATGGCCATTTGCC
>NW_009649619.1:2214506-2306992 GCF_000708025.1 Charadrius vociferus
GCTTCATGTATGAACTCTGTACTTCATGTAAGCTCTCCTGCACCAGGCCCCGTGGAGAAACAGGGTTGATGTACCACAAATCTGTTGAACAGTTGTCTAAAAGACTCAGACCTCTCCTGCAGGCTATGTATGTGCAGTTGCAGAGCCCCTCCTCGACTGGGACAGAGAGTTTGGTGTAAGCATCTTTCTCCATCACTGCTGGGACTTTGAGAAATGCTAAGTATCCGTCACCCATGGGTGAAATCACTGTGAACTGCGGAGTGTTTTGTCACTCTCAAACCAAGGCATTTATTTATGTGCCTTAGTACAGAATTACACGTAAACATTTTAACATCTTTATTCTAATAGCCATGGCTTTTCATGGTACAAAACTATGATGATAAGCATCTCGGAGACCATCTTAATCTATCGTTGGTTGTGAGAGCAACCAAAGCTTCTCCAGCAACTTCTTTAAGGCTTCTGTCTTTACGTACCGTAAGACCTTCAGTAATAAGCATTTGTGTTTCAATTTGCTGTATGCCACATTTATTGTCATTGTTTAAGATCATAACACTGTCTGTACCAGCTCAGATGAAATGTCTGTGTGGCCCAGTAGCCTGTGTCCAGCTGTGCCTGTTGTCCTGACCAGGGAACCACCGCAATAACAGTGGATAGTTATGTCCATCTTGGTCTTGAATGTTTTTCAAGTACTGAGTGATGCACCACCTCAAATGCCAAATTTTGGCTCATTTTTGGTAGTGTGGCCTAAATTTCATTGTCTGCAGAAAGCCAGCATAGCAATAAACTTCTATTTATATCTTAATAGAGCTACCCAGTTACACTGCTGTAGATTTGATTGTGTCTCTGTTATTAATTGGATTTCACCTAAGACTAAAACATAGGTTGTGCTGAGGACCCTTAACTCCCGTTATTTCTAAACTTGGGGGGTTAAATAATCTTTCTGGACTGAAGCGATATGCTACATTTTCAGGAAAACTGCTGAAGTGATAGGCACCGATTTAACATTCCTTTCCATAGGTCTATAATTTTAAGTTGTGATATGCCTGAGCTGTTTTCCAAGGTCAAGGCTGATTTTCTGTGGAAACAACAGGGTCTGTGTCCTGTGAAGAATATGAGACTGACGTTAGGGTGATGCTGCCAGTGCTGAAGAAATGCTCGGCTGGGCTTTCTGTATCTTGTCTCTGAAGCACATAAGTTCTACATAGATCTAGAAGCGTGCCATAGTCGTGCCTATTTTAGAAAGCAGCAAAGAGCACAAGCTGTAAATGTAAGTTGGCAGAAGAAGCGTGGCTGTTAAGCTAAAGCTGTCAGAAACTGCCATGACGGTGGCTGGATACTTGCTTGATTTACCTGTCCTGCTACAAATTAGAAAAAGGCAGCTTCTCAGAGCCTTTCTAAATACAAAGATACTTAGTATTTTTTGAACTATATAGGAATCCTATATATTGGAGGCAGCCCCAGCTTCAGTCCTGGTAATTTTGATTTCATACAAGTGTTTTCTAGGTGCTGTAACAATGTGTTTATTTAATAGAGTGATGGATGCTTTCAGTATAGCTCTTTGTGTTGTGGCCATCAAACAGTTTGTCAATTTCAGTTCTGAAATGAATCTTTAGTTGCTTCTTTAGACTATTTTTATCATGTTATAGGTCAAATTCAGTTGCTAAACTGTCTAATCTTCTACTGCTTCTTTGTATAACCAGTTGTTTTCACTCATGTATCCCAATAGTGAATTGTTTGCAAAAGCAGAGCTGTCTTCCCTCAAGACGACAAAAGATAACAAACTTATCGCTTCTCCTGATAGTCCATTTCTGTTCTAATTATTCTGCTTGATTAGAAAATGCTGGACTGGTTTATATTAAAAATAAAATAAATCTATTTTTCTGTAATTGAACCTATTTTCTATAAGGGAACCCGTGAATGTATTTTAAGGAGTTGTGCATGCAGTGTTGCTTACAGAGACCGTAGCAGTGGGTGAATAGCAAACCTGGATGTGCTCAAGCAGGTGTCCTGCTCTTGGTCTGCCCTGTGCTGTGGTCCTGGGAGGCAGGAGATGGCTCTTGGGCTCTCGGTGTGCCTGAAGGCAAAGAACTGAAGTTTAACAGGTGGCCCCTATGAAGTTTCTAGGGAAATTATGTTAATTATGCTGTTGAGAGAAATTACAGTATGGAAAGTATTTCCATTGCTTTGATACTATTGGACTACGAAGAATTAACAGTTACCAAGGAACCTATATTCGTCACAGGCTATTTGGCATTTCAACTTGACAGCTATGTGTAGCACTAAGAGCAGTAGGGAGGGAGGACTTTAGATGGACAGTAAATGCTACACATCCAGGAAAGCTGTTGTACCAACCCATAAACAAGTCACCCTGCGTGTTTCACTCCTTTTTGTCTCTGGACTGCAATCTCTTCTGCTGCTCCTGAGATCACCATTGCATCCTGCCGTCAGTGTTAAAGTCTCTTTTTATCAATTTATTTAGACTTTTTGTTGCATACTTCTGTGTAAGCATCCTAAAATGCTATGCCCTAAAGAAATTACTAATGCAATGAAAAATTGGAAAACTCTTTTAAATACAAATAATGTAATGAATAGAATAATTGCTGTTATATTAATATTAACTGTATTTCATCTGACTGTAGTTTATGTAGTTTGTAAACTTTGGGGAGGGGATGCTGTCTCAGGCTTTGTGTACTATATAAACAGCTGTATTACTTTTAGTCTCAGGCTGAAAGATAACATTGTCTTTTTAGGAAACTTCTGCTATATTTTGCAGGAACTTCTTCCTTTTTTGGTAGGAGGTATCACTCTTTACATTTGTGTTCTCTAACTTGAGGGTTTCCTTTTGGTAGAATTTCGTTATAGTACTGTTGGTGCTGTGTATTTTTATAAATATATTTAGCTGTTAAATAGTAGCTTTCATCAATTGACTGCAGAGCACTCAGAAGAGAAGTGAATTCACTTGTGCAGATGTGGGAACTGAGAACAGATTTGTGACTTGTGTTTGGTAGGATTAGTCAAGGGGAAAAGAATTTGAAATACTGAAGTCTGAATTAACTGTTGCATTTGTTGGGTCACTCTGACTTCATATGTATAAGGCTTAATACATTTTGGGTTGTTTTTGGCATTGGCATGAGTGGCTGGCATTTGTCTACAGAAGTAAGAAAGGGAAACGAATGCTTAATTTGTTTGCCATCTTCCACTAAGTTTTGAAAAACAAAATCTGGTCCTTAGCTTGTCCAACAGCTCAAGGGGGGAAAGAGGAGGGAAGAATTGGGCTCGTAAAAACCAGCTGCAACAAAGCCAGTTTCCTGCTGTTAACGCCATGCCCCAGGCAGCATAGATATCTCCCCCCTTGCTTTTTGTTTCTTTCTGGATCGGACCCACGAGGAGATTTCATTCCAAAAAATTGCAACTGATGTCAGATAAGACTGCACATGTAAAATACTTGAAAAAAAAAAAAAATCCCATAAGAACCTAACTCTGGAAAATGTTTTGGTTATTTTTTACTTTTACATGGCAGGAAAAGGCCGCATGTACTGGCACCCGAGCTGCAAGCGTGCAGCCCCACCAAGGAATCTCTGCAGCCCACAGTGACGCCTGTCCCAGCAGACCCCTGCCAGCAGCTGCCACTGTCACTTGCCAGCTCTTTAAAGCTCTTTAAAGGTGGAATAACGAGGCGCAGAGATAACATGCCTCTCTTTCCTCTAGAGGCAGGCTTAAGTTAATATTTCCCCACGGGCCAGTGTTATATATACATGCAGAGAAGTGCAAGAGCCCCTGCTCTTCTCTTTGCTCGCCCATCTCCCTCTCCCCGACGGGCAGGGAAGCTGGGGATTGGAGGCAACTTCCCAATTTTTCAATTTTGGTAACTTTCGTCAGTCACGATCCCGTGAATACGGTAGGTAGTTTGGAAAATATTCGTGATCTATCCCAGATGACACCGATGACACCTCTCAGCTTTTGTGTCCCCCAGTGACCTGAGAGCTTGGTTACTGGTCTGAAGATTATTTCAGTCCTGAGGGCTTGTACTGACTCGAGCTTGTTTACCGGGTAAATTTGTCCAGCAACAGCGGACCTACTCCAAGCCACAGGTGGCACTTCTGTCTGAAATACATCGAAACAACCAAGGTCATTTTAAGAAAAATCTGACCGAAGTGCACAACGCTGCTTGTCCCCTGGCACTCTCTAAGTAGCTGTGGCAGCATCAAGCTCCTGTATTCATGAGTTTGTCATCAGGTTTTGATCATTGCATCCTTCGAGAAGAGTGTAACCACTGGTATAATTTAATACTGAGGGAAAGAGAATCTGCATAATGAGAACCGTTCAAGTGAGACTTGGAGCAGACAGGTCACACCAGGGGGTGTCCGCTGGGGACCAGCGCAGCACCAGCACAGGGTGGTTATGAAGAACTGCATTGCTGAGCAAACTCATTCCAGCTTTTGTGTTGTTTGAAGCATTTTTCTGATGTTTGGTGTTTATAGGAAATCCTCAGTGTTGTACAACAATGGGCTTTAACTGGACTTCGAACCACAGAAGTGTATGTTTCAGAACCTGTATTTTGAAAAGCGTACTTGAAAATTTGTTCAAATTTGTAGTTTATTTTAAGAAATCCATGAGGGCTATTTTCTGAGGTGTTCACATGAAGCCCTGAAGCCTACAGCCCCCATGGGGAATGCCTGTCAAAATGTGCTGCGACAGAGCATGAGGGTAAGGCACTGGCAAGTTAAATTTGCCTTACGCCTGCCCAGAGAGTCTCGAGAAACCAGAAGTGCTAATGCCAGGGATGCTGACTTATCAAAGAAGTGCAGCTACATGCAAGAGGATTAATTTTACTAATACATGCTTATAGTTCATCAAGATAATAAGGCTCTGCAACATCTGATGCCAATCCACAAAAGAGTTAAATTTAGTCGGCATTACATTGTGCCTTTGTTTTGAAATGGACATTATTCATGTTTACAGCTTGGCGTTTCTCATTTGGAGAAATCATCATTGGAACGTTTTAAAAGTTATCCTAAAATTGATTCCTTGATTCCTTTTGAGAGGAATAATTTTCAAATTCAAGACTAGATACCCACTTTGTCTTGTACAGTCCCATTGAAGCATAAGGAACTATGTACTAATATAAGAAATAACACTTCGTGCTGCAGTTATTAAAAGCTGCCCCTTACCTTAGACTTGAAAATTTGAAGAATATTTTAGATTTCAGAGATTTTTATTGGTAATATTACTCAGAGACCAAATCCAAATATAGCTTTGGTCATCTTTCTTGTGCAGATGTAGGTACCAAAATATTCCTTAAAGTTGAACCCCAGAGCCCCTTTATCTATGAACTATTGTGCTGCAAATTATTAACCAAATGTGTTATTCTGGAAGTTTGCAGCTGTTTTATGTCATTTAATGCAAACGAATTGTAGATAAAATATACTAGGACACTAAATGTTTGTTTGAGATAATAGTTCTGTTTATTCAGCTTGAGGAAACTAAAGGTGGAGTTACGACTGCACTTAAAAAAACATAGGAAGCAAGAAAGCAGGTTTTAATTAAAATCAATAAGCAAATAGGTCTAGGATAAATTATAAAAGATTGCTGTAGGTTGCTACAGTGGTGCATTAACATACTAAACTATTTGGAGTGTGACACGTTTTCCACATCAGAATTAAACAAATAGCAGCTTAATGCATTAAGTGATTTCAGTGACATCTGCTCTCTCAGTTGCTTACAGGCTGGAAAATTAAGTATTATGGCAAAAGATACGTGGTTGGATCCAGCAGCTCAGGATTCGCTGCTGCAAGTGTGGTGGAGGGTGAGGGACAGTTTTCGGTCCCCTGATACCCATCACATTGGTGCGATGCTTTTGGCCCCTGTCTTGGTTTGGTAGGAGATGCTCAACTACGGGTATTGTCACGGCTGTCCTGTTTCCCCTCCTGCTGTAGCAGTAAAATCGGTGTGTGGAATGAAGGGACTGTTTCTGGTGTTTCCAAGAGGAATAGCACTTGCTGTGGGAGGATTTTTTTTCTTTTTTTCCCTAATATTTATCCTTGTTACTGGGGCTATACTAGTGAGTGCACTGCCTGCTATGTTGCGTGCTCTGGGAAGGTGGCTTCACAACAAAACTCGTGTGATTGCAGTTCTTACACTAGAATACCTTGTTTTGGAGCATCTCTAGGACTTTGAGTGACCTTATACTATTTTTTTTTTAATTGCTATAGTTTCATCGGTTTACCAGATAGTATACAAGCAGAAGTGAAAACCTTATGCTTACCCCTGAGATCTAACTATCAATTAGGTCATGCATACATGCGAGAAAATTAAGGGAGAAATCACAAGCAATATCATCTTTAGTTGTAAAACAGTATGCAAGTTGGAATATCTTTTTTTACCACTTGGAATTTATGTTGTTCATACAGGAAAGGGATGAGGGCACTTAAAAACCTTTAACCTTTTTCTGCAACTATGACAGCTAGAGCTACGTTAATTTTTAATTTTTTTTATTTAAAAGAACAGATTGCTGCATAATCACTTATCTCCCAGCGACAGTACTTAATTTAAAACGTCAAGTATTTCAAGGCTGTGATAAAATTGTGAGACTTAACAATGCTTCTTACATTGCAGTCAAAACTCCCAGAGCTCCCATGTCAAACAGTCAGCCAAAATCCAAAATGCAGCCAGATTAGCAGCGTTGATCGCATTGCCTGTTATTTAAATTGCAAGGGAGCTGTGCAGGGTGTAGAAGGTGGAAACTGGATACCTGTGCAGTGATGCCTGTGCCTAAGGATGTGACCCATAGGATATGTGGTTAAGTGGGATTGGTATTTACTGTCACAACAAAATCACTACTTCTAAGGCAAATTGCAATGTTGAATGTGTAATTTCGTAAACCAGGTTGGTTTCTTTGTATGTTTGGTGTTTGCAAAGATTTAAAATGACAGCTTTGCTTCTCTGTTTCACTATGACTTTTTTGTGGTGGGATCACCAACGGCATCATACGCCTAATATTTGGGTTGTAGGATTGTAATGAAATTCCTCCTGAATTCTCAGGGGCAGCCCTGGGGTCAGACTGCTGCAAATCTGAAGGCAGGCAGTGTCAATGGAAATAGGCGTATTCGTTGTGATTGATAGCGCTATGGGACAAGAAATTTATTCTGACGTTTATATCTGGAAAAAAAATAAATCCATCATTCATTTAGCCATTTATACATGAGTGTGCCTAAAATGAGCTTCTATTCTGTTAGAATCCAATGGTCTAAAGCCAGAAGTTCAGATCAGAAATGTTGACCCCCCAGGACATTCCAAGTTCCTTATGGCAGATCCAGAGAGAAAAGTTTTGCTTTATTATTTACGGTATGTAGTACAACATTGGAAGGTGGAAGGTGGCCATGTGAAAAAACCTAGATGGGCAAAGATGCTGTGGGTTAAAGGTGTTGAGCAGCACTGAACGCCAGGTCATTCTTCCGTAGGTGCTAACTATGATTTTGAAGGCAAATTTTAATCTACCTACTTTAAAGCGTGTGTCCTCACTCATTTGTGATAATGTTCCTGTTAGGGCATGATTTTAGTCGGAAGGTCTGTTTTACTGTCGTGCCAGGGTCCTGCTGCTGGGATAGAGTGGAGGAGGTCCATGGATGGGCTGCCTGGATGGCAGGGGACTGAGTGTACGAGGAGGGGCTGCAGGAGCCAAACTCCTTCAGAAGGTTGAGAGGGAAAATTAATCATAGAATCATAGAATGGCTTGGTTTGGAAGGGACCTTAAAGACCATCTAGTTCCAACCCTTCTACCATGGGCAGGGACACGACCCACAAGACCAGGTTGCTCAAAGCCCCATCCAGCCTGGTCTTGAACACTTCCAGGGATGGGGCATCCACGGCTTCTCTGGGCAACCTGTTGCAGTGTCTCACCACCCTCACAGTAAAGAATTTTTTCCTAATATCCAATCTAAATCTACCCTCTCCCAGTTTAAAACCATTACCCCTCGTGCTATCGCTACACTCCCTGATGTAGAGTCCCTCCCCATCTTTCTTGTAGGCCCCTTTAGGTACTGGAAGGCTGTGATAAGGTGTCCCAGGAGCCTTCTCTTCTCCAGGCTGAACAACCCCAACTCTCTCAGCCTGTCTTCGTAGGAGAGGTGGTCCAGCCCTCTGATCATCTTCGTGGCCCTTCTCTGGACCTGCTTGAGCAGGTAATCACTGTCTTCATGTCCCTACTGGTGGGCTGTAGAGAAGATGGAGCCAGGCTCTTCTCAGAGGTGTATGGCAAAAGGACAAGAGTCAACAGTGACAGCTTATGACACGGCAAGTTCTGATTAGATACAAGGGGAAACAAAATTTCCAAGAAGGTGGTAAAGCACTGAAGCAGGTTGTCCAGGGAAGTGGTAGCCTTCCGTCCTTGGAGGTTTTCAGATCTGGACGGGACAAGGCCCTGAGCAACCTGATCTGTGCTGAGCAGGAGGCTGGACTAGTTGACCTCCAGAGGTGCCTTCCAACCTAAATTATTCTGTGGTTCTAAATATAGTGTGTAGGAGTGCTAAACTTGACTTCGGCATGATTAAAATTATATTTAAAGCTGGACTAGGACAGCAAGGCAATGCTTCTGGGACTCTCATGCAGCACTTTCAAAAAATATAGACACATGTACATTTTCAGTGGAAGCTCAGTTATTCTGTAGCATAATGATATCCCAGCTGAGAGTTACATGACTATTCTAAAACCATAGCTATGTCTCGGGGTCTGCGTGATGCTTAGATGTACTTTGTAAGGGGTCACATTTAATTCTCCAGGTCATAAACTGAACAGCTGAATGGATTCAAGGCATTCTGTGACAGATAATTAAAAGATCTAATCTCTTATACAGCTGACCTGAGAATAAAGACAATATGTTTCCAATATTCTGTAGATTTTCTGTGTAGTAGGGTACCCAGCTTTTAATTTTTAATTTAATATGTCATTACTACAGCCAGGCCGGTTTTAAGATAGTGCCTTGACTTAAATTCGAATCTTGCGACCATTATTTTCTTGTGGAGTGCATGCAAAATATATAGTGTATTCTTAGACAGGAGAGGTAGAATCTCATTAGTATCAAACTATCTGTACAATGATTGTAAAAGATATTGAAGAAAAGGAGCTTTTTTAAAGATCAGAGCAATTTCAAGTTTTAAAAAGCAAAATTTATTTTATTGCATTTTCTACTAAGTCCATACCTCATCGTACAACTAATAAATGGATTGATACATGGCGGAGTTTAGGATTAGCATATAAGCATTAAAGCCTTTGGGTAGGCCTGAGAGTATTTGAAAGGTTTTGGATCACTGCTTTAAGTAAAATAATTAAATCGTACTGTGTGACTAGAAGAATATGCTTTAAAGTGATTGTTATAATGCTAACTTTGTACAAATGTAATCTCACTGGTTGAAAAGGGAACATACAGAATGAATGAAAAACTGTCTCAGTAGCTTTCAGATTAATTATAATTAGTTTATTTTCCTTCTTTTCCTGGTTTCTGATAATTATTAATAATTAAATTAATTAATTAATTGATGATTCTTATTTCCAAATAGGGAAATGGGAAGTCTGTCACTCTGCTGGAGGACCCTTGGGGGACTGCTGTTATAGTGCTGTAGCTGCTCTTCTGGAGGGCAAAGAGATGATTTACAGCAATTTTCCTTTACCCCTCCCTGCTGCTAAGGGGAACTCACAACTGGAATTGGCCTAATCAATGTGTAAATAAGTGTCGATTACATCTTTATAGGTATAACGGTGCTAGCAGTCTGGCAGTAATTGGACTGATGGCGTGAATTAGGTGACAGATTTGACCTGCAATTGGGAAAAAAGTTAAATGGAGGCTTAAAATAAGCACATTGTAAAGCACAGCAAAAAACTTTCTTGAATAGAGGTGGAGGGATTTTTCTGCTTTTGCAGGTGCCATACTGAATGGCACTGTATTAGTGGTGTATTTATTAATAAGATAATATTATTACTATGTGCATAGAAAACCTCCATCACCCCATCTTTACCAAAGAATATTTTATCAAAAAAATACTAGATTTTTAGATGCTAGACAGTAATCATGTCATAGAATGACAAAGTATTGCTTTTTTTTTTTTTTTTTTTTTTTTTGCAACTAGTTAGCTATCATTTTGGGCACTTTTTATTGTTTTGGTTAGGAGGAAGAATTGACAACAAACGCAGGTATTCCTTGAAAAATTTTCATAAGAAAAGAACATGAAGAAAGGCAATTTTTGTTGTGTATAGAAGGGCCAAAGAACAGAAGGCAATCTCCTGATTCAGAAACACCTGTTTCAGCTGTTTCTCCACTCCAGGGAACCTGATGCTCTTCTCTTCCCATTGGATTTAGTAATTGGTAGGTTTTTCCTTTCCCTTGGTGGTTCTTCTCTGTCCTCAGGGCGGTACCTGTGTTTGCCAGCGGTTCCCAGGTTTTTTTATGCAGAGGTTTTCTATTGTTTCACAGACCTACCTCTAAAAGAGGCTGCTTGCTTTCTTTCTTTCTTTTCCCCTTAATCTATAAAGTTTTGATATGAGTCTATATTAAAGACACAGTTTGCACATGTATTTGGATATATCCTGAACTTGCATAATCAGCATCTGGAAATGAGAGTTTGTAATGTTGTCAGAATACTTACCCAGAAAGAGACTTTCTTCTTCCATTGCCTAATTTTAAAGCTTAGAGATTAAAGATGTCTCATTTTTGTTATATACTGCCACATACTGTTAATTCCTGCCCCAGAACAATGCTTAAACACTTACAGATATCTTTTGCTTTGAGTAAAATGTATTTGCGCGTAGTTTCACATACAATGCTCTGGGTAAGTGATTTGGTTTGGAAATTACTGACTTTCTTCTGATTAAACTTGTATTGCTATTGGCAGTAGCATTTAAACAAACAAAAAAACATTGCATAGACATACAAAGTGATTGTGATCCTTCCTCCAAAGAGCTAGCGGTGTGACCCACCAAACCCATCAAGATAAATATCTATGAAGGTCTTTGACTTCATACATAGGAATATTTCAGTTGACTTCAATGCAGCTGAAATACTGAACTAATATTTTTCATGCTTTATTGATGTTCATATTGGTATACGTTCTACTAGTATGAACATCTGAAAATATCAAAGACTTAATGGATCCATGTCTGCAGAAGAAAAAAAATCAAAGAGACTAGAAAAAGACTACATAGTCATTAATTGGGACAATTCAAAATTTAAAAGTTCATAATTATGTAGAGCTAATTGAAAGGGGACAATAGCACAAAAAAGAAGAAAATGATACCGTGCATTGCCGAAGTAATGGATTGAAAATTTGATACTGCAGTATTAATTAGCCCCACCAAATTTTTAGAAAATCTAACTTCCAAAACCCCTTATAGTTATTTAAAATGATTATACACAATTCTCAAATAACTTGGGGGGGTTAGAAAGCTATATTTTTCTTTTCTTAATGATGGATAAGATTTTCACACATTTACAGGGCTCCCACGCTGGAATCACAAGCAGCGTTGATGAGGGCAATCAGGAGAGCTGGCAGCTGAGTGACAGTGAGATCTAGGAGGTTCAGACGTAGTTTGCATAGGAAATAAAAAACTCACAATCCCAACAAAAATTTTAAACAAGAACAGGAAAAAAAAGTGAGCAGTTATGCACTCAGATTTGGATGTATCTCATCTGACTTTAGATAGCTCAATGTTAGGTGTCCAGCCAGAGCTAGTCCAACTTTGAGTGGAAAGGAGGCACTTCCAGAGGACGTCCTGTGCCACCCTGCGGGATGGACTTCATGACAGGAAGTTTCTGTCTCTCTTGTGATAGTGGGAACCTACTTTAACTTTTGCCCCTGGCATGGGGGAGTCTCCCGAGGCTGGGCAGGATTTCGGGCAGTGACCGCTGCAGTGCTGCTGGGGAGCCCTGTGCCTGCTGGAGACTCTGTGCTGGCTGTGCGGGGCGGACGGAGGACCCGTAACTCCTGCGTGCTCAAAAAGCAAAGCATCCTTCTCATGCTGTTGTCGCTATCCCTGCCTAGTCTGGGCATCAGTGCCCGGGGGGCTAATCTCTGGATGCCTTCACCTCCTCTGGAGATCAGCTGGGAAATTTGGGCCAGGGAGCAAGGCCGTGTAAAAGGACACCCCGCTGCTCCTGCCTTCCCCAGGTGGCAGCAGGGACTTCCACAAGGGGAGGGGAGGAGGGTGGTGGGGTGCACCATGCCCCCCATCCTAATTTTTGGATGCTTGGAGTTAGGTGAGATGACTCCCATCCTAGTAAATAAGGGAAGACAGAAGTACCCAATCTCTCTTTGCATAAAGCTCATGTTTTCATGGAGTGAAGAATCAAAACCTTGTTCCTTTGATGTTGCCATTGGAAAAGATGCTGTGTTAGTCTTCCTCATAGACAGGGCTTTGGAAATATAAACTGCCTAAAAGCATTGTCATTATGAAATCACTGATACAAAGCATGGTGTTAAAACCCATCTGCCTTGGGCTGTCAGCGTGGTGTCAGATGGTGAAACTGTGAGATGATGGGGGTCATCAAGCTGCACGGCTTGGGGCATAAGTGCATGTCATTCCCATCTTCCAGACTGAAATTCAGACCAGACTTTTCAACTCTATTTCAGCTCAGTATTAGAAGAGGGACTAAAATTGAGATAGCACTGGAATTTCTAATGCTTAGTGATACAGGAATTACTAGTGGAGTAGCTTAAAGAGATGGACTGACTTGTGATGGACAGCATGAAAAATGTTAGAATGACTAAGTCTGGAAACTCGGTCAAATTAAGGGTTTCTGCAAGTCACGGTGGCTAATTTAGAGATTTATGCTTTTGGCACCTAACATCTCACTGGCTTGTGTAAGCAAGTTGGTTAATCAGCGGAGAGAAGCACTTCCAGAAGATACCTCATTTTGCATAGCCTCAGTGAGAGTTGTAGCTAAAATTATTACAAATTTAAGCATTGGATTGCATTAAGGAATTGCTCCTAGTTCTCTGCTTATTTAAAATGTTAGCCCTTACTGTATCCTTTTTCTAGCTTTTATCTAAGAAACTGTATTGCTGAGATAATTCAATCGCATCCTATCATTTTTCATACCCTGAGGACCTCATCAGTCTTTTCACCGAGTTGGATATCATGCTTTGAATATGAAATTGATACTCACTTCTTCCAGCTTGATCAGATTAACTTTATTAGACTATGTTTTGCTTAGGTAGCTCACTTAGTGCTGCGTTCACATCCATGTTTTAAGAGACTACCCAGAAAAACAAAACAACTTTTTGAAATTCAGGCCTGTTCCTACAGAAACACTATTAAAAACAAAAGGTTTTGAAGTACAGATAATAATAGTGCTCAGCAGTGCAGAAAAACGAGTCATACTAGAGCGAATGTTGATTTCATTCATAACAAAGCAGAATTGTCCTTTTTTAATTCAGTGAGAGCAGGGCTGTCACTCTAAATGATAGAGAGAAACGGGATGCCATAGAAAGGGTATTTACCGTCTGAGTCATCATTTACTGTATGAGTATTTGAACTGGGAGGAGAATTACCTTCGCTTATATTCTGGTTTAGAAGTAAACACTGGAAATGTGCTGTGGTAGCATGGATCCCTCGCTCTTTCTGTGTGTCCCATTAAACTGAAGTTTGGCTTCTTATTAAAATCGATATTTTTGTGTGATACTTTAGAGCAGAGCCCGATGCCCATTCTGTCCTGATGCTCCTTTGAGTGGGGAGGAGTTAAAAGAGCTCCCATGTTTTGCAGCCCTGCAAAACAGTAAGGCAGACTTGCCTCCTCCTGCTCCACGGGGAGCCCCAGCGCTGGTGGAAGGAAAACGTGAAGAAGCTGTGCGCTCAGGAGAAGGGAGATGTCCGTGAAAAGGATTGAAGGTGGGGAAAGGTGGTATCAAGGTGGGTCAGGGAGGACTATTTGTAGGAAAATGGAGAGAACTGAGGGATAAACAGGGCTGGCTGCAAGTGAGTCATCTGCCAGGCAGTGTCCTCTGGCCAAGCCCAGCGCCTGATGGCCATGGTCTGTCCTCTTCCTAAATTGTATGTGGGTTTGGTGGGGGAGGTGTGTGCTTATTGGGGACTGGTGCCCAGCATCCTTGCTGGTTGTGTGTAGGCGGCATCCTTGCGTCCCATGGTCCCCCAGATTTGGCTGTGCATATTTTATCCTGCTTCTATGTAATGCCAACTGGCCAAACAGCAGTCATCAATGCATAGACCAAAACCATCATCCCTTGTGGGAAAACAGAAGGGAGCTTGAAGTGGTTAAGGGGGAACACCTGTGGATACAGCCTCAGAGCCATGCATACAGCAAGAAGGGGATGCGGTAAAATATGTAGGCAGTGTCACAGGCGGAGTCCATGAGCCAGGACAGCTGTGTCAATGATGGCCCGACAGACTGGCTCTTGCTTCAGTGGGATATAGGTCAAGGCATAGCATCCTACGTAATTGTCGTCTTAGGTTGTTATTAAAGACTTGAATCAGTAGGATTATTGGCAATTGGAGCAGCTTGCAGCCAGATAAAACTCCCTGTTTCCTTCCCTTGGATGGAGGAGGAGTGACCCATATCTGGTGGGGCTGCCAACCTCTGCGTCGCAGTGACTCATTACACTTTTCTGTGTTAGGGCCAGAGATAAAGGCTTCGCTTGAGGAAAATAAACGTTTTTCTAATGCTTTTGCAACGGTAGCTGGTGTAGCTTTGGCTACAATTTTAGATTAATTGGTTTTTTTTTTTTTGCGGGGAATGTGAGGACTTACCAGGTTCAGTCCCAGTGAAACTAAAAGCCAATTGAGATTAAGAAAGTACCTCAAAACGGGTTCTTTTGCTTTCTTTTGTTTTGACTTGAAAAGCATTCTTTGGTGCTTTTCTCCAGCCATATTTTACAGTTTTCCCCCTTGGTAAACAGAAACGAATTTCTGAATCACACTTTTCATCATGCAGGGCTGCATTTATTCACAGAATCTTAGAACAACTGGGGTTGGAAAGGACCTCGAAAGATCACCTTGTCCAGCCTTTCACGGGAAAGGGAGCCTAGATGACATTATCTAGCAACCTTTCCAATCGCATCTTGAAAATCTCCAGTGATGGGGACTCCACCACGTGCCGAGGAGGTTGTTCCAGGGCATGATTGCTCTCACTGAAAAATTTCTTTCTTATGTCAAGATGAAATCTGTCCCAGTGCAACTTGCACCCATTGTCCCTTGTCTTCTCCATGTGGCTCCTTACGAAGAGAGAGCCTGCATCCTCTCTGTACCCACTCTTTAAATACTGCAATGCTGTGATGAGGTCTGCCCTGAGCCTGCTCTTCTTCCTTATTTTCCAGTTAGTTGGACTAAGTAAATACAGGCAATGTGAAGGCGGTGGCAGCTCCTGTTTGTGCACATCACAGCCTTACCCTTCCATAGCACTGGGACCAGACCTTGGCCACCGGTTTCCCTCACCTCCTCTGAATCAAGGTTTCCGTGCAAAAGCAACCTGGGTACAGAGGCCGGATGGGGACCAGCAGGCTCCAGCATCTCCTGCCCCCACAGTGCACATATCCCACTGTTGTTCCCTCGGCACAATGAACATAATTCGTCTGTGTTTCAGCCTTGTTGAGATGGGGGGAGTGAGGCCAGTGTGGAACTTGGCATTGTGTTTTCACCTGTCCTTCACTGAATTGCATTTCTCTGCATTACCTGGGAAAAATAGTGTGCAATATCTTTCTTTTATAAATAAGACCCAGTTTTATCAGATGATGTTGCTTCTTCCCCTTCTATCTGCAAAAGGTGAATATAAAGCTTCAGACCACAATATTCAGTTTGACATAAAACTCATTCACTGTCTGACTAAGGTGACAGGTTGCAAATTAAGCAGCCCAAAACTTAGTTAAAAAGTGTGTTGTGTAGATAATACAAAAATGTTTCTGTCGACAGTAGAAATGTTGGCTGCAGAACTGTGGAAGAAGCAGCACAGTGGCCCTGGGCTCCAGGGTTGTGTTTGTGCGAATATAACACATTTCTCCAATGAATGCGGTGTTGAAAGTTAATTGATTGCAGAAATTGTGTAGCCTGCATGTGAGAAGGGAGGCAATGAGCTGATGTGTCTGATGAGGGTGAAGCACAATTAGATTTTGTACCTAAGAAGAAATTCTTATGCTGTGACAACTTCACCAAAGTTAACTAATTTTCATCTATTTAAAGTACTGTGACTTTAGCACCAGCACTTGTATAATGTCATTACCTATATATATATTTGAAGTTAACTGTATGATTGCAATTAAACAGTGGCTAAACCCTTCTTAATGCCAAATTAAGTAGAGCAAATAAAAACAGGAGTTCAGTTCTATGTTTCAGAGTAGTTATCTAAGACATTTTTGTATGCCATAGAATGCAACATAAAAAAGAAAGAACCTTTGGAAAGGTCCTTAAATTATTGTTTGTAATCCTTTTAGAAACACCATTTCATATAGCGTTAGTGGAAAGTTAGTAAATTATAATCTAATTAATGACTGGAGGTGATTCATTGTGGCTTGGCTAGCAAAATGAACTATTGTTTTCTGCATGATTTTATCCTGCTTTTGCTTTTTTGGTGTTGCTATAACAAGCAGGCATTGTTATTATTATTCTGTTTGTACCAGGGAATGGAAAGAGAAATGAGCTGTGGAAATTCCATCTAAGTTGGTTTTTTCCCAGTTCCAAACATTTGCTCGTTTCCGAGCCAGGGAATGTGCTTGTTCCCCTCCTCCATTCGATGACACAGATGGAGCAGATAGCAGTGTGAAGAGTGATGGCGAGCAGGGGTGCAGCCTGGTCGGTGCTATGGACCTGGGAGGGTGAGAAATTGCACCAAAATGCCAGTTTCTGATCTGGGGTTGCAGCTGTCTATAGCTTAGTGCCCTAAAGATGAGGGGACTGGGAGGAATATGGCTTGAGTATCTGCTGGAGCTGCTAGAAGTGAGTATCAGGGAGCTACAGAGCAGTAACAGAGTCTCCAGTGTTTTGTGTTTTTTTTAATTGATCCTTAAAATTTTGGAGCTACTTATGCTGGAACTGAGCAGTAAAGATTATAATTTAATTTAGATATGCTCCAACAAAAAAAAAATCTTTCTGCTTTGTTTCTTGGTATTAAAGTGAGCTTAGAGATGTAATTTCATTTCAGATGTTACTGATGAGAAATTGTAACCTTAGGCAAAGAGGGGAAGGGCTGAACTTTCTGGTAGCGATTGAGTAAATTGCTAAGATCAAAACTTGGCTGAACTGAAATCAGAAATTAATGCTGTTGAAAGTCTTCCACCCAGATCAGGGGTGGAAGGGTGGGCTTCACTGGGAACAGGGTGAAGTCCAACAGTACCACATTTCCGGTGATGACTTCTTTTTGATCTTTACTTTCAAAACAGCACTCCACGTTGTTGACAAATTCCTCAGTGGCCATCAACCAAAATGAACGCATTTAAGTAGGCTTTGGATCTGACCTGCTGCTTTGCAGCTACATCCCTTTATAGAGAATGGGATTTGGAGAGCAGGCAGAAAAATGTTTTCTGGCACAGTCACAGTGGGCTAAATGCGAGGATAAAAGCACTGGGAGTCGGACGCGTGCGCACGGGATGTGGAGAGCTGAGGATGAGGACGTGTCAGAAATCCCCTCTGCCCTCTGGGGCGGGTTTCTTGTTCGGGGCTTTGCGCTTGGGATTCGCAGTCTGGGTCCTGACCTCATTTCTGTGTCTTTCTCCCCACTTTTGAAAACTGTGAGAGTGCTGTCTGTGCAGGGGATGGGGTCAGACTCGCAGCTGCTTGACCCCCTGAACAAGTGAACTTTGCAGCTGTGGTTCCCTATTGGATCTATTGGGGTTAAACTCACTTTGCGGCTTTTTTTCGAATTGCCCTAATGGGTGGTTTTGGCCTGTCCTGGTGGTGCCACATGTGGGAGAGGGGCTGAGCTGCAGCAAGGCAGCCTGGGCTCCCCAGGGAAAGTGTCTCTCTGTTTCCTCCAACAAATATGTCGAGGTCCCAAAAAGGTCTCTGTAGTCCCATTTTCTTGGAAAGCAAGGAAGGTACCTCTTCAAATGGAAGATCCTCAGATCTGCTGGGTGACACTGAGTAAAAGCACTTGGTACCCCACATTCATGCAAAGGATTTAAGCTCCAAACAAGCACATATAGCTGCTTTACCATCAACTACATATGGAAAAGGGGGGGAAGCCGAAGGCATTTTCTTGCCTTCAGTCCTTTCTCCGGGGACAGCTGGGAAATGGGAAGCGAAAAATCAGCTCGCTCTGCCTTTGAATGTGCCGAGGAGCAGGTGTGAGAAGGCTGCTAAGAAGAGGGTTTTTGGCCTGGCAGCTTTGGACATAACATGTATGACATTTCAAGCACGTGAGTCTTTCTTTAGAACTAGTCCCAGCCCTCTTAATTCTCAAAGTCTTCCATTTTTTCAGGGGTTTTGTGTACATTCATTGCTTTTTCTTTATAAGACACCTCCAAAGTTAAATTTCTGGTTTCTAATTACAACACATGAGAGAGCAGGTTGAATCATTTTTCCAAGTAGCACCCGACCCACATTATCATCTGATAATCTTGCACAATAGGTACCTCATGATTGCAGATTGCAGAATTACAGCAACATCTGTAGAACTTTGCAGAGGAGAGTGAAGCAATGAAGATCCTTTATCTGATTGCTTAGTTGATACTTCAGTTTATTCTCCATTTGAGCACTCAAAATTTCCATTGATTAAAAAATCAGACCATTTAAATTGTAATTTTGTATGTAAAACAATACTAAATTAACATTTAGTGATCTCTTTCTCTCTTTGTGGGCATGTGGCATCAGCCCACACAGAAAAATCCATCTTAAAAAACCTGCTCTGTGCATTAATTTACTCCCAGAAGAAACACCCAAAAATTACCTCGTTGTCTTTGCAATGCCTGTCATCTTTCTTGCACCATTTGTGATCTCCTAAATGTCAAATTAATATTGTAGTTTAATTCCTCCTGTATTAAAGGATGTAAATTAGCTTTTCTAACTTCCACGCCTACTACGTACAATTTTTGGCCACAACAACTGACATTTATTGCCTCGTTCCGCTTCTTCAATTTCCCTCCCATAAAATGCCAGGCTCGGATTCTGGGTTTTATCTCGGCAGTTCTTGTTACAGTACCGTTTCCATTGCAGGTGGGATGCCTTCCCTTAATACAACACATCCCATTATCCTGTTTGCTTTCCCAGCTTAGCGCCAGGTATTCAGCAGAGGGTTTAAGTTTCCCTCTCGCACTCTCCAGTCCTTTCTCTTATTAGTCCCTTGTAGTGCCAGACCTTTTAGAAACTAATACCTTTTGTTAATTGCTTGCCTTACCCTTATTACATGGCAGTTTTTCTGCACTAAATGGCACACGTCGGCCTATAACCTCTACTTAAGAAGGTCTTTTCTTACCTCACGGCTACTTCATTTGTTACCGGCCATCCCTATCAGTTTCATAAGGTCAGCGGATTCCCCATGCGGCAGGTTCATTTCTGAAGGTGTGTGACCTGCAGTACTATCGCTGTGGCTCTCGTCACTTTGCTGCTAACCAGACTGTATCGCTTTACACTCTGACCCGTGTCACTTTGCAAACCACTTTCTGGACGTGCCAGTACTCTGTCAGCTCATTATGAGACAGTTTTTTGGGTTTTTTTTTTCAGTCCTCTATTTATGGGTTTGATATACCCCTTTTTGCCATTATACAATCACTGCTAAAGGCTTTGCAGGCTTTTAGTTTGATTTCTGCTATTTCATGTGTAGCATTTTCTGAAGAATACTAGATGATGCTTTTATTCTAGTTGGGGAAGTAAAAGGGCATAACACACCCTTCAGTCTGGATCTAGGTCCACTGTAGAAAGGTCCCCCCTGGTAGAAAGGAGCTGGGAGTGGGTTTCATTCATCCAACTTGCTGGCCAGCAGATGAGGGCTGTCATCACGAATTTCAGGGCTGAAGGAAGCTCTTTATTCCCAAGAGATAGCAGGGAGCAGGGAAGGACTCATGACCCAGTTACCTCTGGAGCAAGCACAGCTGCCTGCTCTCAGTTGTGCAGAGCTCAGAGTGGATTCTCAGCCTCATCTCATATTTTAAGCTTTCCTGCTTCATAAATATGCAGTGTTGTCGGTGTCTTATACTTCAGTGCCTTGTACTACAAGAGCCCGCAAATTGTTATTTTTCTCTGACTTGCTTGCATGTGTGTTTCAATTAAAGATGTCCATGTATATGGCTCATTGCTGGGCAGGTGATAAGAAATGTTTTCTCATGCGTGGATTTGAGGATGGAGGTGTTTGAGAGCCAGAAGTTTAAATTCCAGCTGTTTCTGAGCAGGAGAGGTTTTGGTAGAGCGCGACTGGTCACTGAGGGCATGGTTGGGTGACTCTGCAAGGCCATTGCCAGCAGGGCTGGGATTGACGCAAGAGAGGTTGGACAACATGGGTTTAGTTGTAGAATCATTTATGCAACTCTGTCTCATTAAACCTTTACCCTTTTACTGTTTGTTTTCACTTCTATCTTGTGTCCATCCTCTTTATTTGGATCATAAGTGTTTGAGGGCAAGGAGCGTTCAGCAGTAGTGCCAGCTTTTGAACACAACCACTAAGGAATACATCAGTTCAATTAATAAATGATGATAGTTAAAAGGAAACATCTGTTTTTTAATTTTGTTTTTGTCCTAATGATCAAGCATTGCCAAAATCTGCATCATTACATAGAGAGATGTACTTAATTTATTGCATTTGTTTGTTTGTTTGGGATCATATTATCCTCAATAGAAAGTCCAAATAAACACTACCCTGGATCGAAAACACTGTAAGTCAAAAAGAAGATGAAGCAGCCCTACCGCCAGTTTTTGCGACTTAGAAGGAAAGATACCTTAAAGCAATACTGTGAAAAATCTGTGAAATACAATAATTTCTTGTATTTTCAAAGTAAAATTCATTGATGACAGATTGTTTATGAAAAGTCAATTTCTTAATCTGTATTGACAGTGGACTCTGTAGTCTCCATTTGCTACTAAAGTCATGTATGCAGTTGGTTAGAAACTTAGTGAGTGACTTAAAGTCCAAGGACATAAATTCATAGAATCATAGAAGATCCTGAATGGGAAGGGACCCACAAGGATCACAGGGTCCAACTCCTGAATCTACACAGGGCAACCTGAAAGTTAAGCCCACATGTGTTCCCTGAGCAGCATGAGAATTGCTGTATGCAAGCAGGTACGTAACATGTATTGCAAAGTCCCTGAATCTCTGGTGGTGTTTTAGCTCCGATTTTTAAGAAAATCATGATTAGGAAGTACTTCATATTTTATATTGAAGAAGAACATCTATGTTTTTTTCATATTTAATAAAATAAGTGATTGTTTCTAAACATTTTCAGAGCCCGGCTTTGGAAAAAGTGCAAAATGTGTCCAGTGAGATGCTGTGAGCGTGGGAGAAAGGAGCAGGGTGAGACTGTATACGGTTCCCTTCAGTCATCATTGATGTTCGCTTTTACTGGGAAGAGGGAAGCGAGTACAGGAAAAAACCCATGAGTTAATTAGGAATGGATCTAAAATCTTTTAAAAGTGCCATTTCAACCAGTGGTACCGTAGGCTATATATGAAGAGTTTGCAGCCATCTAATCCATTTCGGCATGGCCTAAATTCGTTGTGAAGCTGTCTGGCTGCTGTTTGCAAAGACATCAGTGAAGGCGTTGACCAGGGTAACGTGACCTTGGTGAGAGGAAACCTGAAACGGAGGGTGGGCGAGGGCATGGCTGTGGCTACCAGAACTTCACTTGGAGTTGTAAGAGGAGCCAAGTGCCTCATCCTTTTCTGTAGCAAGGACAGCTTTTAAAACAGGGGAGTTACAGGTGTCGGGCTAGTGTTGCTTTGAGAAATCAGGTTAAAGCTGTACTGCTTTCTGGATCATTTGCAGCAGGAGTGTCAGCGGGTGGTGTCTGAGCTGTTTTGGCTGCGCCGCTGTCGCTGCTGTCCCTTGTCACGCTCCCCCGAGTCAGCCCGTCTCACTAATGAGGGGCAATGGTCCTGTGCTTCGTGCCCGCCAAGCCCGTGGCTGGTGCTGGAGTTTCACAGTGACACCATCAAACCCCACTGAGCTCTGGGAGCGTCATTTCTCCTGCGCTGTAGCCACACGGTGGGACCGCAGGGGAGGCTCAAGGATTACACCTGGGACTGTAAATACCAATTAGTACACTGGGCGACTGCATTATGAGCGTGTAACGTCAAAATGTGGGTTATGTAGCATTTAGCCTTGAAAAGGAGCAAGCCTGGCGAGCGGAGGGAAAAGCTGTGTGAGAGTGAAAGCGCTTTCACTTTTCCTGCCTATTAATTTACATTCCTTCAGAGCATTGCTATTTAGCAAAGTGCCTTCTGTGTTTCTGCCAAGCTGAAGTAGCCACTGGGAAAAACTAAGTAGGCCAAATCCTGCAAATATCTGGAGAGCTCAGCCAGGGCGGCTGATGGTGATCCAAAAAGAGCGCGGGGACGGATTTGGCCTCACGCAGTCGGCACAGCAGTGCTGAACAAAATCAAATATTGCCATAAGGTTTTAACGCCAAAAGTCAGTTGCTGCGAGGTAGTGCATATATGAGGGGTTTTAAAGATGGAATAATTCGTAGTTTTGATTCAGGATGCAGAACCTGGGATCTTCAGATTTGCTGTCTGGGTCTCAGGCCATGTCAACCAGGGGCTATTTAAAGTTTGGGACCACATCTGGCATGGCCTAGGACAGTGGTGTGCTCACCATATGGGTTTCTGCGGTCAGAGCTCCTCAGCTGTCCTTATAGAAATGCTCGTTCCATCCCCAGTGGTCAATACTGGACAAACAAAGCAATGGTTTGTTTCATATCTGTTACAAAATGTAAAGATATTTTTTGTAAATAAGAAACCAAAGGGAAACATCCTGAAACTCAGGCGAATTCTTGATTTCTGCTTTAGTTGATAGGCATTTCTGTAAGGTCTATGAACTATCAGCTTTCTGGCTTCTCATCATGAAACATTTTCAAACTTGATAACAATTACATGTAGATGCTTGTGAAGGATTGATGTTTTTTGTTTTCAAAAAAGAATAAAGAGCTTCCACCCCCCATTTATATAATGCTTTTAAGAATTCATCCATAGTAAGCTGCTAAGAGCTTAAAAAAATTTGTAAGAGTTTCATTAAGCCATAAAATTTGTTGAAGGATTGATGTTTTTGTTTTCAAAAAAGAATAAACCACCCATTTATATAATGTTTTTAAGAATTCATCCATAGTGAGCTGCTAAGAGCTTAAAAAAATGCATAAGAGTTTCATTAAGCCATAAAATTTGCACTTTCTTCTACACAAATAAGCCTTTTTTTCTTTTTCAAAAAAAGGAAAAAGCAATATTTCAAGTTCTAAAACAATTGCTTGTTTTTTGATGGAGATTGGTGGGTATTGAACTTTCTGCGGAATCATTCAGCATCGACTGTTGAGGTCAGTGGAGACTCAGCCTTCAACATACGTGCAGATTGGATTGGTTCAATAGATTTTAATCTGATTCAGTGCAAAATATTCTTCAACCTGTGTAGCTGAGTGAAATTACTGTGCTTTTTGTGCATGGTGCTACACAAGCTGTGTTGCTTTCACAGCCCTCCCGCGGCAGCATCAGAAGCTGTGGAGACCTGTTTGCACATTTACACCCCTGACTAGTTTCTGTTTGTCAAAAGAGAGAAAAAGCTGTTTCTTTGCTGATTTGTAACCAAGTGGGCAATGACTGGGTAAAGGATGGTGGGCAATGGAGGGGGAGGGAGAGTGTTTTGGCTTCTGTGAAGCCTGCAGGGGGGAAAAAATAATCTATATCGTGAAAAAGGGAGGTGCAATCCTGTTCCTATCCCAGCACTTTACTCCAGGTTTCGCCAGTTCTCCAAGCCATCAGGCTCCTTTCCAATGCACACGTTGCTGCCTTCATACAAATTTAGTCCAAAGCAAGTAAGAGCTACAGATTTTGATCCTCGTGGAGTGTTCACATGATAACTGGGCAAGCAAGTATTGCTTTAAATAACTCAGCACATTGCTGTTGTTCCAGTGATAGGCAGTCCAACTCCATGTGAGCAATCAGGGGAGAGATTTTTGGCTGCCAGGTATCTCACTGACTGCCTTTGGGAGAGAGACACGCTTTCAGCATCTCCTTCCGAAATCAGTTCTGTGCCCTCCTGCTCCAGGGGGACAGGGACCAACTGGATCTGGGGGACGGCTAGAGGGCTTTCCCAGCTACCTCATCCCAAATTTTTAATTTTGTGGCCAGGCAGTTTGCAGCTTTTCCTTCTTGAAGCCTTTTTTCCCCAGGTGCGTGGCGCCACCCTGCAGTGGCTATGGAAGGTGGCATCACACCGTGCAAAAACAGCCATCGCTGGCATGTCCTGTGTCCGGTCCCCCTGGGACCCTGCCAGCGGTGGCCCACCCCGTGGACGTGACAATATTTAGGCTTCTGCAGGACGCTATTTTTACACGTTGGCGAGGTGTTGGCTCGCCTCCTGCCTGTGCGTGGGTGCCGCAGGAGTCATCTGACCCCTGGGCGCGTTGGTGTCGGAGCGCTCCGTGACGGCACGCTGCCGCAGCTCCCGCTCCTCTGCCGTGCCGGAGGAACTGCTCGCGCCGGCCAGACACACGGCAGCAGTGGCATTTCCCCTCTCGAAGGGAATTAATGCGGGAATGCCGGAAGATACAGGTAAAGTGTGATGACTCCACATTTTGGAGAGCCTGGACCTGAAATGGCTTGTTTTTCATCCCGAGCTGCGGTAACTAAATCACTGATACTGCCACGAGAATAATTATTCTGTGTTTACATGGAAACGCAGCAGTGTGGAGGAAGATGGTTAAACATTTATTTTAAATTATGTTTCCTATTCTTTTAATTGTATGAATGATTATTTGGAAATTATAATGATACCGACACTTAGCTGACAGCTCAGTTTGAAAAGTTTCCTCATTTTATTTAATTTGAATTGACTTTAGACTTTAGATTAGCTTGTGATGGAAAAAAACAAACACATTGCTTTATGCAGATATACTGGAATGCTCTTCCTATGTACTTTCTCATTGTAATCTTGCTAAACCCATACAAAAATAGCCTTCACATTGCTGCGATAACGGTTCCTAAAATTCGGCAGAGACTTTTACTAACTGCCTTTGGGTTTGGTAACTATTTTATTACAATAATGAGGGCAGCAGGTTAGCTCATGCTGGGCTTGTTTACGTGACGTGAATTTTGCACTGAGCATATGGTGAGATTTGGAGCTCTCGTGCGTTGAGTACTTGTGCTGTGCCGCATCTCTTATGCGTGGCTTTATTCACATTCTGCTGCATAACACCCCTCCTTTGTCTCTGATCCCATGAACTCTGTAATTACCAGTAAAAGCAAAGGTTGCTTCAGTTGGGCTGTCTGCCTGCTGTGCTGCATCAGCTATAGGTTTCTGGTTTGATTATGATCCGTAGGAAGTGCTGGAGAAGGGGTGCGATCCTTTCCGTATTGCCAAGGGAAAGGCATGGTAAAAGCTGTTGTTTATAAGTAGTAGACGCAGGTATGGAGTTCAAAAAGAAACGTCCTTTTTGAGCCATGTTATTTTATATTTTTGGGCTAGGTGAATGGATTCGATTAAATAGAGACCTATTGACATACATATTACTGAATGTGCTGAATTGCCTGTCTTATGGTATAGGAACTGAAGAGAGAGGCAGTAATAGCCCTTTGCCGTAGGAGCCACAGCGGAGGTCTTGGGAAGAGTGGTGAGCGTTTCTTGGGGAGCGGCTCGACCCCCTCGGTGCACAAAATCCCCCCTTTGGGGAAGCAAGCGAGCTCGTATGCGCTGGTGTGGGGCCAGTTTGGCCCTCTGTATGGCCAACTGGAGGGCTGAGGGACTATGTAATGTGGACATTCAATGCAAAACTTTAGCTTTCCCTTTATCCTTGCGACCATCTGCTTTGTTGTGAGATGTAGGGAAGGAAAAGGTATCGTGTTATTATGACAAGGCGCCATAAAGCAGGCAAACATGCTGGGAACGGCTTTTAACACAAGCTGCTAATTGAGCAATACGGTAAAACAGGTTGCTGCTAGATGTTTCACGTGAAGTTGCAGGTTTGGCCCCTGTCTGTTTGGGCACGTGTGCTCCCTCCTGCCCCGGTGCCTGGACCACTGGGGCGCAGAGCCCAGCGGGACCGGGGCTGGGGAATTGCTCTTCCCTGCTGCCGAGCGTGGTGGGAAGGACGGATGGCGAAACCTCGTGGAGTCCCCATTTCACAATCGCCCTTTCTCTCATCCCTTCCGTGGAAGGGACCACCGAGGCCTCAGGCCCCCACACAGCTCCATAATGAATCACCAGTTCTTAGGGAAAAAAAAAACAACCACCAAACCCCTTATCTGGAGTAAATTTATAGCTCACACCCATGTAGTTCTCTGAACACCGCATGTATTACCGTCTTACTTATTACTGTGTTATATTATCCTTCCCCCCACACCGGCACTCAAGTACTCCCAGTCACTGTATTTTAGGCACAGACACAAGGTGGGGAGGGAGCAGGGGCCAGCTTTGGGCACTTAAAAACTCAGAATAACGCTTCACGGAGTATTTAGAGGCACTTAAATGCTTGTTTTCTTTGCTTTCATCTGGATGTTTTTAAATCCAACCCTGAGTGTTTTGACTGAGGCGACACAGGGAGGGTTTGGCAAAAAACCAACTTGAACTCCAATCTCTAATTCCGGTCGGGTGCTGCTGCACTCATCTGCTTCTCCTTTAATCCTGCTCTGAGAAGATTGCAAATTTAATTCCCCTCGGGGCTGCTGTGAACCACACCCTCCCCAAATCGCTTGATACGGCATTTCAGCAATCAATACTTCTGTCCTGTTTCTCAAATACTTAGTGAGTAAATGGCATTTGGGTCTCGTATTTGTTTATTTTGATTTTCAGTCACCGCCTTTAGCTATAGATGAAAGGTTTCAGTGTCAACACAGAGACAATTTTCTGCTAATTCCTTCATGCAGAATAGTATCTGTTATCAGTGCTGTGCATTTTTGGTTCAGAGTTGGAATGGGGCCTGTGTCTGTTGAAAAAATGGAACATTTTTATGAACTAAACAGCTGATATTGGTAATTTTAGATATAACGTCTTTTTACTCAAACAAAATGTTTCCATCTCATGAAGCAAATGTAATGGGTTATGAAGAAGTGTTGTTCCTGGTAAATTTATAGAACAGCCAGTAGTGCTGAGTTGCTAAAGAAAACTGATATAGCTTTTCTTCTGATGGAGGGTTGCTCTTGAAGGCAGATGACCTTTTATTTGTCTGAGTCTGAAATGAAAGGCTTGTACTTTTTTAACCCAACCTCAAGAACAGGATGAAAAAACCCAAAACAAAACATAAGAAGAATAGGGGAGGGGACATGTCCCACAACCCCTTTGGTTTTCCTTTTACTGTTGCCTTTGGGCTCTGGTTCTGCACTATCCATCCAGGAACCTTGGTGAGGAGTTAGGACTTTCCCTGTTGAGCGGTATTTTGGGGATTACAAAAACTTGTTCTTTAGGAATAAAATATTTATTCAAATAAATATTCATTGTCTATCCATTCAAATTGCACCTTAGTTTAGTTCACAGTACTCTTTGAAATGTCCGTATCAAATACCACAGAACAGAGAACACCTGTCAGACCTAAAGTTCAGCTCTGGGGCCCCCAGCATAAGAAGGACATCGATCTGCTCAAGCGGGTCCAGAGGAGGGCCACGAAGATGATCAGAGGGCTGGAACACCTCTCCTACAAAGACAGGCTGAGAGAGTTGGGGTAGTTCAGGCTGGAGAGCCTCCCTCTTTGGGCAGACCTTATCGCAGCCTTCCAGTGCCTGAAGGGGGCCTGCAGGAAAGATGGGGAGGGACTCTTGATCAGGGAGTGTAGTGACAGGATGAGGGGTAACAGTTTCAAACTGGAAGAGGGTAGATTTAGATTAGATATTAGGAAGAAATTCTTTACTGGGAGGGTGGTGAGACACTGGAACAGGTTGCCCAGAGAAGTTGTGGATGCCCCATCCCTCGAATCGTTCAAGACCAGGTTGGATGGGGCTTTGAGCAACCTGGTCTAGTGGGAGATGTCCCAGCCCATGGCAGGGGGGTTGGAACTAGATGATCTTGAAGGTCCCTTCCAACCTAAACCATTCTAGGATTCTATGATTCTGATATTAAATTGTGTCATTTGGCCCTTTGTCATTTCAGGCTTTTGTAATCACCAACAGCAGTAAATCTAATAAACTGTTTTTTCAGAACAGGGTTAAATAATGTGGAGTAAATGGGATATGTAGCCTTATTTGTGTCCATATATTGAAGAAAGCAGATGAAAGTCTTTATTTTTGGATTTCATATTTGAGGTTTGATCCAAGATTGAATGTATATTCTTAGGCATGACACTTCTTAACTTTTCAGTACTTGATTTCTAAGTTCAGTAATGGCTTCTACAGGTTATATGCTAAGTTAAAACAAAATGCACCAAACTGGAAAAAGCATTAGGACTGTCTCGAATTCTGCTGTTTCTGGCCATGTGTTTCTTCATCAGGTCTGTAATCTACCGTGGAGATTTCTTTCATTTGGCTGTTGGAGAGCCTGATAGCAAAGGGGTTTGTCATCCTCTGTGTGGACTGGTCCTAGATGGGATCTTTTGCCAAGGGTTTGATTTCCCTCAGCAGTTTGCTCACAGCTGAGAGAAGGTGACATTTTCCATCCCAGGCTCCGCAGCGGAGCGTGACCAGGGACTCGCGAATCTTCTCCCTTCTGCCACTGCCATCAGCTTGTCTTGTGCAGCTTCCAAAACACTCCTGTCTCAGCCAAACCTCGTCCTCATCCCTGGCACCTCATCCCACTCCCCACTGCTGTTAATTCTACTTAGTCTAGCAACGCCGAAGGAACTGTGCTTATTCAAATGGGGGTTTTTTTTTGACCACATATTGTGGATTTTCATGAATCTAGTGTACCTGTCACAGTGTCCATCTCTGTCAGGCTTCAGCCTTTACTCCAAGTACTTCCAAAAACATGGTGCTATGCTTTCCTTTTTAACATTAAAAAAACAATGTATTGTATCCTATCCTCTTTTTCACCTTTATAAAAAGCTTAAACTGTTTGTGTGAAATTTTCCCTGAAAAATGAGCTTGAGAACACCAAATGTGAATAATGTCTATGTAAACAGTTGAAGTTTGGCAAAGTTATATCCACACTGAAAACATCACTTTACAGTTGCTATAAGGTGTGTAATGCAGCTTTAATAATGAGTGGTACCACTGTCCCCTCTTCCCCATGATACTTGCAGCAAATCTGTATGTTTCGAGCAAGCAGTATAGAAGCAAATCTGAGGAACGCATCTTATTTGATGTTTTTTTTAAGTAACCATTGCTAATCCAATAAGCCCTTCTTTATCCAGGACTGCGGAATTGTGTATTGCGTAGCCTGTTGGAGAGAGGCTGAGTCTTGACATCAGAAATATGTGAGCACTGGACATTTGGCAAGATTATTGGCAGTGATGTCCCCAGCACACAGGTGTTGTACACCGAAGAAGTGCTGTGGAAAGTGTTTGCTAGTTCGTTTCTTGCCGGGTTTTGTCCTTGTCAAAAAGTAAGTGCAGTCAGATCTTTTTAGGGTTTAAGGATTGTTGGATGTGCCTCTGCTAGAGCAGGATGCAGTCCAGGAGAAAGGGAAATTTGGAGAATCAGGCATTCATTTGTATTTCTGCTCAGAAAAAAGTCAATTAAAGTTAAGAAGGAAATTTCTAGTTTCATTAAATTCTATAAATCAGGGTATAATGTGAGCATTTAATTTTTAATGACCTCTTTAGTTAGTTATGATCTGATGAGTAATTTCAGATCATTACATTCATCATTAATTCACTATTTCACTCATTAAATATGTTGATTATATCTTCTGCTGCTTCAAAGACTGATTTTGATACATAAAAGCATACAAGTAGAATCCTGAAAATTACCATCTAAACAGGTTTCGTTAAATATGATTTGAAATATTAGTTAAAATTTTGACTAATATAGTTAGTTTCTCAAAATTGTGTCAGCACTTGCAATTTCTACATAAAGTGCAATATATTTTAAAATATTAAAACTTAAACTAATATATCATTAATTACATCATTTTGTTGTGCTAGATGAAAGAATAAGTATTTAAAACTGTCTTCAGAAGCAGAGTTTTATAATGAGCCCAAAGGCACTGTATTCCCACCAGGGTTTTGTTGAAATACTGAGTAGCTTAATTCTGACCTGAGAGAAAAGCAAAATAATTATTCATCTGTCTACCATGCCTATTTTAAATATGATTTGTGTTCCTTCAAGTTCAACGGGAGAATTCCAACAGAACTACTACATCTTTTCCTCTTTGATCTATTTTATAGAGGAGTTATTGGGCTTTCTCGAATTCTGAACCTTGATCCAGAGACCTGAAGAGAAGCGAATGGGTGAAGTCACCCTGCTCTGTAGCTCTGGACACTGAGCACCACCTTCATCGTGGAAAGCAAAACTTTGTTTTCTGCAACAATTGCCAGTTTGCAACAATTTCCACCATTCAAAAAGCAAAGTTGTAACAATTTTCGATTTGCTGCTGCTTTGCAGTCGGTTTATCAGTGAGCTCCCAGGTGCAAGGAAGCAGACAGAAAAATGAAGTTTGCTCTGGAAATGCGGCAATATTATCACTTTGGGTAAAGGGGATATGTTTGGCGTGGAGGACTCCCTTGGGGCTCTCCGGTACCGCACCTGGGTCCCTCCAGCAGACGCTCTGCGCTGCGGCTGGGACTCCTCGGCTGGGTTACTGCCCTGCCCGTGGGACACACCAGGGCATGAGATCGCAGCCGTCGGTGTGTCCCCACACAAAAGGCAAATGTTTAATTGTTCCAATCAGAATTTTATATTTAAAATGCAACTTTTTAGGCCAAAATTTTCTGGGTGTGGCCAGCTCTTTTTTTTAAGTCAAGTCTTCCATGAATTAAATGCTACAAATTTGATTCTTGTTAGTAATTCTGGAGGGAGAAAACCTTTATCCATAGTTATAAACTTTTAGCAGCTACTCTACTAAGTATCTTGGGAACGTACTCTGTTTCTGTTTCTTACAGGGTTGATTATTTTCAGGGTGGGTAGTTTGTTTTGGGCAGGTTACAGTAAAGAGGAATTCTCATGTCAAAAGTTAAGTATTGCAAAGTTCAGAGTTTCCTCCGTTGTCTTTTGAGGGATGTCAGACCCTCAATTAGCTTGAACCATGGGCACTATTTGCTCTGTGTAAATTTGAGCATCTGCCTTTCTGTAAACTTCTAATTGCCTGTCGTGCTGTGTTGTTTTTGTTAGAGATGTACTTGATTATAACCAGGGCTTCAGTAATAGCTCCAAAGTTCACATTGCCTTGAGTGGGACTTTTTTGACAATCCCAGAATGCATAATTTTAGCAGAGGAGGCAGAATGCTAATGGATGGTGAATAATGCTATGGGCAGCTCAATCTCATGTATCTCCTTGGGGAAAAAAAAACCCCACACCCCACTTTACTTACAGGAGCAGAAAGTGCCGTTTTGGGCAAAACTTGCAGAAACTCCCCATGAAGACTGGGTGGGAGGCTCACCATCTCATTGAAATACTGACTCCTTAAAGTCGGTGGATGTGCAATGGCCTTTCAGGTATCACCACCAAGTTCCAGCGGTGGAGATGAGGGTGAGAGTAGAGGAGGAAGAGCAGCAAGGTCAGATATTAGAGAACAAGAGCTGGATGACACTCACTGATTTTGGTGTCATCTCTTATCATATGTGTTCGTAGTGACAGTACCATCACTGCTTCTCTATATCATCCCTACCTATGGTAAGGTACAGAAATTACTGTTGTGGTGTTGTTGTTGTTTTTTAATTAAAATAATGTTTATAGGGTTCTTTCCTTTTTTTTTTCTTTTTTTTTTTTTTCAGAAGCCTTTTATTTTTCTGAAATGGGAACTCTGATATTGCTGTAGGAATAGAAACTAAAGGTCTGGATCAGCCTGAGTTTAACCCAGCCTCTTACAAATTTATTAATCGTTTCTCAGCAGTCTCATACCAAAAATTACTACTTTTTTTTTTTTTTAATGTTTATGAAAGCAAAGGGTTACACAGCAGTGACATTATCCTGTGACTAAATCCTGAAGGGAAACAAATCTGATTCCTACTCATACTTAGTGTATTTGCCTATGAGAGGTTGCTCTATCTTGGCTGGTTGTTTGGTGAGTTTATTTTGAAACTAAAATTGAAAAAAAATTCAATCACTTTGAAATAAACAATCCAACCTTGGAATAAGCATGCCACATTACAGAAGAACATCATTAAATATGTGATTTACTTAAAATGTTTGATATGTTTTCCTGTTACTAGCTCTCCTTCACATAGGAATAAAAAGTCAAGTCTATTGAGTTATAGTACAGCCCCTTTATAATTAACTGCCTTGATGTTTGCTCTCTAGACTCCTAAGTACGCTACAATAAAAAATTGATGCAGGTCCTGCAGCAGAACTGCAACAATAAGGTCATACCTCACCTGTTCCACATAACACATTGGGATGCCAATTTATATTATTATTATCAACAGCCAAATAAATGCAGTTTCTAATTTGCATCACCAGATGGCAGCAAATTTTTAATTCACTTAATATTTTACTAACCTAGACAAACCTAATCTCTTGGAATCATAGTTTTCTTACAAAATGACAGAAACCTTTGGTTAATGACGAGACATACATGGTATTTACAGAGATGTCAGTCTTTTGAAAGTATGAACTCAAAACCTCTACAGAAACTTCTTTCTATCTTAAAATCAGTTAATAAGGCAATTACCTTGAACTTTAAAGATCAGTAGCTCACGGTGTAATAGTTACTAAATCCCATTAATGTATTTTGGATAAAACCAATAGCTTTTCTCTGTTGTCTTTGACTTCTTGAAGACAAAATGTGACAAAGCATTTTTTGAAATTCAGGCAGAGACTCTCAAGACTTGATCATGGGGATTCTTTCCTGTATAAGCAGTTCTCGTTTATGTTTGAAGTGTTTGCAGGCATGAGTTTTGAAAGTTATGAAATGAGAAGCTTGGCTCAGCTCATTTAGGAGATCTTTTCTCCTGTGCTGGCCAATACCAGAAGTTAAAACTGTTTAATCTGCTTGACCTGGTTTGTTCCAGGTGTTAATTGTCATTATTTGTGCATCTTACAGAAGATGCGTCTGATGGCCTTTAAAATGCTCTATCTTTTGTTTTCCCCTGCAGTTTCACAACCACAGGCTGTACATAGCCAACTGGAGAAGCCATCAAGTACTGCAATTCTCTGCCATAACTGTGGAAACCCGTGCAAAGGAGAAGTTTTGAGAGTTCAGAACAAATATTTCCATATTAAGTGCTTTGTTTGCAAAGGTAAGTGTTGTTTGTGACAGCTGTTCCTGTGAGGAGGGCATTAGCACTGGGCGTGTGACTTCATGGTCCTGGAAACTGCACAAACATATTTTACAGTACAGTCTGTGCCTGAAAGGATTTACTTTAAACTCTATATGACTGCTTACTGTAAGACTGTAAACATCCTAAATCATACAAGTGGAGTATGATTTGAATGGATATAAACCCATGGATTTTACTGTAGAGTTGGGACATGAAGAAGAACACGTTGAGAGAACTGGTAGTGAAACACAGTGCGGGGTTAGGAGAGAATTAACATATACAAAGAAACTCGGAGATTATCCCTTTCCTAGCTTTCTAATGCATGCCACGGGGTCGGCCATGGCCACATCTGTTCTGACTCTCTTGTGTTTGACTGTGATGTTTGAACCCCAGTGGGACCCTCTGTGCTCTTCCATTTTTTGGGGGGAACTACTTGCTCTGCTCCATACATACACCTGTATATATTTGTACATACACATACATACATATATCTTTCAAACGCTTCTAAAACCACCTTTTCTTATGACAAATTTTAGTATCAAACTAGTTTTTCAGACCTAAGTCGGGAAGAGAGCAGCTAATTTGTTATTCAGGAGTCTTGTCTCCTGCATGAAGTCTGGGTAACATACTGATATGGGCTCCATGTCATCATCTTGATGAAATCCAAGCCCCCTTTTATACAGATCTGCTGTGAGAAAACAGTGACAAGTCCTTCGGGGAGGAACCAGACGAAATTGTACATCCACATCTTCATTTCATAGGGCACCTCCTTTTAGAAGTTGCCAGGTCACCCCCAAACGCAGCAAGCAGATTCTGAAACTATCACTGATCCTGAATTTAGGCAGTGCGGAGGCTTTTTTCCCCACCCCCGTGCAGAAGAAGACGAAGAATGTACTGTAGAAGCTGTGTTACCCATACCTGTCTGTAAGAGATAAGGGGGAGTTTGTTCACTTCAGGCAGATCTTGGATAAAGTGAGAAAAAAACCCCACTATGTTAACGGCAAGAAGCAGTGTAGTGTCTGTCAGCCACCCATCACACTCAGCTGGCACAGGAGAAAGTGTCAGAGACGTGTGGTTAAACGGCTTCTTGGTGTCAGGGCTCTTGGAGTACTTATATTCCCCTTTACTAATCATTTTGCTAAGTGCTAAGTTTGCGCACATGGTTGGTTAGTTCCTCCCCCCCCCCATTATTTAAATGCCATCATTCCTTTTATCACTTTTCAAGGGTTTCCATCAATTCGCTGGCACCCTTCTGGTGTCTGTTTTTGTTTTGTTTCTGGGTTTTATTTGTACTTAAGAAGCATAAGTTGCTTTCTAGTGTGGATTTACCACATTGTTATGTGAGAAGAGCTTGGGAACAGAACAGAGCACCGAACATACATTTCACTAGCTAACATAAAGGGGAAAAAATCAGGTTAGGCAAATGTGTTTTCAGGATTTAATCATGTGCTCAAAGCAAAGGATGAAAAAATATAGTTAATGTGTTAGGATTTAGCAAAAAAAAAAAGGTACTCAGTTCTCCTGCTCAGTTGACCACTTACCTCCTTTCAGCCGTGGAGGAAAGGTTTGTGCCACGACCCCTGTTCAGAACCCCTTTTCTTGTCATGCTGCTGGACTGTTGTGCATGGGCAGGGTGATGATCCTGGGAGTATATTTACCTTACAGTTGACTCCTCCCTGTGGTGCGTTTATGTGGATGGTACTCAGCGATGCAATTTGCCCCCTCTCACCTCATCAGCCAAAGATAGCACCTCGAAAGGGGCTGCGTGTCCAGCACCCAGCGCAGCCGCAGGACAGTCCCAGGACAGATAATCCCACGTGTGGGCTGGCTGCTTTGCCCTGCTGAGCTGCCTGCCAGCTTAGGTTGACTGCTTCCATATTAAACCATCTCATAGCCTTCATCAGAAAACCTTAGACACTTGTAAAACTGCCGAAAATTATGTCCCTTCTCACAGTATTTACATGGGTATGGTGATGGGAACCACAAACTGACAAAAAGCCTGTGAAGAAGTACGAATGACCATCTCTTGAGAGGGTGTCTACAGGTATTTGAGGTCTGTTTAAATGAGTTGATCGGTGACAAGTGATACTATGCTGGAAGTCACACTTAACTTTTTTGAATATGTGTGATATGTGAAACCCTTTATTTGATAGGATTGGATAAAATTATGAGGTTTTGGGAGGCATAAACATTGAATTGCTTAATTTATTTTATAGGTAGAAAGGTAGTTTCTACATTGCCTTTCTGCTGTTTGATTATTCCTGTGAGGACTGTGAATTTCAGAATGGTAACAGCAAGTATGTAGGCACCTTTTGTATTTAAATTAAATTATATAACTGTGCAAACCCAAGGATGGTCAGTATAGAGCCACTCATGCCCACCCAATTCTTCCTGAATTCCCCGGGTAATGTGTCTAAAGAAATCTAAGTTTTAAAAATCAAATAATCAAGTGCTGACTGATTCTTGTTCTTATCCAAAGTGGTGAGATGCACATCCAGATTAAAAAAATTTATAGCAGCACTGTGAACATCTGCTAGTTTTGCTCAGTATCAAAGTTTAATAGGACTTATGGAGGTAAATAGGAATTATAAATAAGGTTTGGACGCATATCTAGTTGTATATGTTATTTCTTGTTAAGGTGCGCATCTAATCTGCTAGTAAAAGGCGGTAGGGAATGTGCCATCTAGTCTCACTTCAAATTTTTACTCAGTCTTTACTTGAAAATATCTCCCATTTTAATCAGCTTTAATGAAAATGCAGTTATAATAGAAGTAGATACCTTTGAAATATAAGGCAAACATTTTATTTGTTAGGCTGCAAGGGCTTTGGTTCCCATGTTTGCGGATTCTCTTATTATTTCTTACCGCTGTAATGAAAGGACCATGGAAAATGACAGAAGGTGATACAATATTGATGACTCAGACTATCAAATTAAAACAAATTGTATTATCTAGTTCGTTCTGAGGATGTCTGTCAGGTCAGGACTGCTTCTCATAGAGTTTATGGTATTGGACAAATACTCACTTGGAGCTCAATTGCAACAGCATAATTTGGTGAGCCAGCAGAGACACAGACGAATGTAGAATTGTAGACATGAGAAACGTAGGTGCTGCAATTATGTTATCCTGGATAGCCTCTTTGATCTTTCATAAAGATAGAAATTACCTTGTTTTAGCAGTGTTTGTCAAGTATTTCTTCTTCTGTGATGTGATAGCATCCTGACATTTCCAAAGTAGCAGTAACCTATGTCAAATACAGTATTCAGGAAATATTGGAAGTGTGAATCAAAGCCCAATGTTTCTAGGTAGTCTGGATAGTTTGATTACTATAGCTTTATATAAAATCATAAACTACGCTTTACAGTATTTTATATAGTCACTCTAGCAGACCAAATGACAGACAATCCATAGTATGTTTGCAAATCTATTTGCATGCAAAAATCCTGCAGCCTCCATCCTAGTTAAATGGGAAAAATCCATGCAGACCTGCAAAAAGCTGTTCTTTGTACAAGATAACTTGTATATGAGAAGAACTGTAACTCATATCTTTGTCCTTTACTGGTTTGGGCTTGATGAAATGAGGTAAGCTTGCAATCTGAGCCACAGATTTAAAAACATGACCATTGTGCTATAGCAGCTTTGCTATGTGTGTGTCTGTCTTGTTTTACACCTAATCAAAATTCCCTGGATTGCTGTCTTGCTGTGGAGGTCGCACATGGAGTCTTCCATGGTAGCACGGCTAGCAGTTTCAAGTATACTTTTTCCCCCATGAATTTTCATCTATTTGTTTACTTAACCTGTTAGAACACATCACATCTTCAGCTGGAGTTGGGTGTTTGGTTCTGTGGGTCAGTGTTTCTGATTCTTGTGGAACTCCATTTTCCTGGGAATTCTGAAAAAGCCCTGGGCTGGATATATCACTTTATACAATTTTTTCAGTAGAACATACAACACAACCCGGAGTGGTTTCATTTGTTGTGAAGCCATGTTAATGGGAAGGGCTAACACGGAATTTTTGGTGAAAAGGTTGAAAACATCGAGTAACTTAGTAATAGGACTGATTTGTTTGTTAGATCAAATGCATCTGCTAGGATATAAATATGTTAAAAGCTGTGCTGTGCAATCTGAGGGACTCGCATTTGGACATAGCTACAGGGTTTCACGTTTCAGAATGGGAGTCATTTACGGGAAGCTCACTAGTAAAATTTCTGAGTCCCAACTTTTGGCCAAGCAGTAGTGGTTGAGGGCATGTGTGGTATCTGATGCACTGGGAATGCTCGTGGTCATCAGGCACTCTCAGCAACGTGCCCATCGCTTCCTGAAAACTTTAGGAGTTTGCGGTCCCAGGTCACATAAACTCACTCTAATAGGAAAAACTATGCTTTCCACGCAATACTGTCGTATTGAATCTGGCTTGAACAGTGTGGTAGGATTGGGGCTGACTTACCAATGTCACGTTAACTTAATATTTTATTTAATTGAAATAATCATAATAATAACAACAATTATAATTGCTTTTGCTTGTGCAAAAGGGATTTAATGCAGTGGCCAATGGTTCTATGTTGCGGTTTTGAGATTTTTAAACTTAAACTTTAAAAATCATTAATCACTAACCTTCTAAAAGCAAGTTAGTAATTTAAGCATGAAAACAATTTTCATCAGTGAACTTTCACGATCATTGAGCGATTGTTAGTTTTTCTGTTGCTTTGATGACTTCCTTGTTAGTTGCAACCTTTCTTTGGATTCATGAAGAACTTTCTGCAGCCCGTCGTGTCTTGGTTGTATACCAATCACATCAGCACTTTACCCAAAGCTTTACTTCATGGCATATATTTCATCCTGAGTGTTGAAGTTAAGAGTTTCTTTCATGAATTTACATAATATGAGTAAAGTGTGGGAAAGGGACAGGGGAGGATTCAAAGTTAAGAGTATTGGTAAAGGAATATCTTCCTAACATTGCAATAAAGGTTATCTATCTGTCTGTCTATCTCTCCATCCATCTATCCACCGCAGGAAGCCATTCTTCTGTTATTTCTGGTTTCCAACTTGATTTATCTCATGGAAAGACACAAAGTTTCTTGGGGTTTAGGTTTTTAGGGCATAGTAAATCTATACATGCTTACTCTAGTTTTTATACTCAGGATATTATATAATGCCTCTGCTTTTTACCTTCTTACTATAGACAAATACAGTTTTCTTTAGTCTTTTCATTGCCTTGCTTTTATCCTTATTTATATCCTTCCAGTCCAAAGACTGATAATTTAGGCTAGAAAGTTAAGTGCTCATTAAAAACATGGACAGGATTTTCAAAGAGGTAATTGCTGAAATTTTTGGGGGACGATCCAAACTACAGATGCAGCCACATGCAGAAGATGTTTGCATTGTGGAAGGCTGGTTCCTCACTGGGAAGAGCTACCTGGGAGAGGTGCATAACCATGCTGGGAATGCTGAGGTAGATTTAGACAGAGACATAAATGGGGAGTAGTAAAACTCACCCTGGTTGAAATCAAAGTAGAGTTCAACAAAATTGAATGCATTTGAAAATTATGCCTGATGTTCGTTAAAGTTTTGGATGGAAACATAAGCTTTGCAGGCAGTAAAGTTATTATTCAGATAAGGCAGTTTTGAGCATAGATAATTGCAGCCCACATTAGACAGTGTCACCCCCGTGAAAAGCCTGTAATTCTTTTGAATTACTCAAGTTGCCTTCTTAGGGTAAAGTTTTTTCTGCACGCAAAAAATGTCAGTGCAAGAATGCTGTTAGGCAGGGGAACTTTCCGTCCATGGGGATACAGCAGGGATACAGCCAGCATGGTGGAGTAGTTACTGGGTGTTTCGAGGCACGAAGGTGATGTGAAGCCTGCATGGAGAGCTGGAGAGAGTTGTTGCGTAAAATTCATCACTGCCACAGTGGTGTTATTCCACCTCCTGCTTTCTGCGACTCATTAACACAAGACCATCTGCCATATCTGTGCATAGTCAGAGCAAGCACTTAATTTGCAAACCTGTAACTGGCACCCAAAGCATCATTATGAAAAATCAGAAAACATTTAATGTTGTTGCTTTACACGTTTGTTTTGTTGTTTTTTTGTTGGTTTTTTTTTTTAAAAAAGGAAACTGTTTTAATTAGTTTGGCAAACGACAGCAGTATTTTATCATAAATACTTAAGACGCTATTAGGTTGAAAATGGATTAAAGCACATTGCTATGTTTCTTAAATCTCTTTAAGTATGCTTGTAAATTTTAAATAGCCAGATTGATTCCTTAAGATAATAAATCAATATAAACCAGACAACTTTTCCAGTTTCCCTGGGGGTTGTTTCAGTGGCTTGGAACAGCCATGTATATAGTGTTGTGAGGATCTCTCTCACCCTTAGTGCCATAGGAGAGCTTTTATAGTGCTGTAACACTGTCTTTAAGCTACTGGGTAATTCTGCTTTCCAGAAGGGAAATGGAAATCCACTTTCTAATGCAAAAATTACTAGATGCATAGTTCCCATCAATCATAGGAGTCAAGTTCTATAGTGTACAGGAAACTCCCCAAACTCTCCTTTTTAATGACTCGCCCGAGTCATTAATGTTTTGTCAGTCTCATAAAAGCATTCTGAATCTTTAAGGGGTCTGCTGCACTGAAGTGTGTACTCCACAAATTAATTTGTGGGTATCATGGCCAGTCTAGCAGAGAGCTTGTGTAGATGTGCTTTATGCTATATCCTTTATAGCTTTATCCATGCTGCGCATGCATGCTGAAGTGTTGTAAGACAGATAAGATATAGCCCACGGTTCTCTGTCTCTTACCCACTCCAGAAAGTTGGTCTGGTTTTCCTCTGGCAGAACTGTCTGCCTTCGTGCGGTGCCGGGTCGGGAGCTGGGACAGGGGCCAGCAGGTCTGCCCCAGACTTTCTTCATGCTGCATACTCTTATTTTTGTTTGTCTGGATCGTAACAAAATGAAGTGAGGTTCTTGTCCCTGAGATTACAGCTGGTATTTCAGATATTAGAGCTAAAATGCTGCTAGTGACTGACAGGCTTGAGTATTCTTGATTTCATGGACACCTGCTTGGAAAGACTTAGATATAATCAATCCTGCCTAGGAAGAGTGATTGGATTATATACCATCGCAATGTTCCTTCTGTCTTGCTGCTGCCTCACCTATAGACAGAAATTTCAGGTGTGAATTGTCCAAGAGGGTGAGTGAGATGACATTCCCATGCAGATTTTGCATGGTCAGGAAACTCCGGTTGGGGAAGACTTCCCCAAAACCTTTGTGAAAAGCTTACCTGGAAAGCTTACTTGGACTCATCCACACCAGTGAACGTGTCAGAAGGAGTATCACAGTGACAGTTACCTTCTGGAAACAGGCTTAGGCTGCTTCAGATTAATTGCAGATCAGTTTGAAGTTAAGTCAAAGCCGTAGCGATGGAAGTTTGTCAGGTGTTTGCCATTGCTTTTCGCAGGTGGAGTGGCCAGGATAAATGTTCCAGATATAATCGTGGGTGTTTGGAAAATGGGCTCATAGAACGCATCAACGGTGTATGAGCACATGCACTTTAGCTGCCTAAAGAGAATTATGTCAACAACATACTATGTGTCATTCTTGGGATCTTACCCACCAGTGTCCATCTCAGAGATGGAGGAAAATACTCAGCAGTGCTGAGGAAGAGAACTTTTATTTAGCTCTGAGCAAGCAAAGTTCTTTTTCTCGTTTGCTCCATAACAACATTACGAATGGGTCTTTGTTCCTTCTTTCATTTTCAGGGTCTCTGCCTCTCTCTCCTGTGTTGGATTCACACCTTGTTGCTTACCTCAGACGACAAATGGGAGAAAAAACCCAGACTTCATACATGCAGTTGCAGGTTGATAAGCAAAATGCTTCGTTGTCTGGCAGGCTGAAAGCAAACCAGCACTGTTTGAATGACAAGACCAGTGCATTTTGTTGTTATAACCTGCTGTAGCAGCACAGTGAGCATAGCATCCCTTGAGCCTCTCAGGACACAGCTGATTTTCAGGCCCAGCACACAGCCAAAAAACTAATCTACTTTTAGTAGGCTCATTTGCCAGCAAGGAAAATAGAGATGCATTTTATATTCATACAGTGCAAATGGAATGCTGATGACATACAATAGCAGGCTAGCAACGTGCTTAAAGCGCATTAATTAATTGCTGTTGCTGCTCTTTATTTTTATAGGCTGTAGGCAACAAAGCATTATGGAGTTAGATTGCCTGTGAAATCACACAGCGTAAGCGACAGTGCTCCAGGTGCTGTTACAGACACTGGGCTGGGAGAAAGAGTGGCCTGTTTCTGAGCAAGCAGAGGAACCCCTTATATCTACTTGAGGTATTTTGGTGTCAGGTAACTGCAAAACATCTTAATGAGTGGAATTACTGAGTTGTCAGAGAAGCCATCTTGAGGTACCCTCCTCAGAAAGGGTGTGGGTATCTTCCACCTCAAGTCCCACAGCATGTCCAGGTATTGGCTTGCTGCCAAATACCATAAGTGGAGACAAACACTTATTTATTCACTATTTAAAAATTACTCCTAAAGCTCATAATTGTTCTGCATGGGGCATTGCCTCGATGCGCAGGGTAATACCAAGACGAGCAGGTGAGTTACTCTGTGTTAGTCCCTTCATTATCATAAGTGCTATGTTTGCAGTGCTTTTCTCATTTCACTAAGATGAACGTCAGTAATGGTTGGAAACTGTTTCTAGGTTTTAAATAACCCTACCTCCAGATACTCATTTTGGATGACAAGTGTTGGGTAGGAGTGGATCTGTGACATAACACTGATTTCCTCTTCTAGGAGAGTAAGATCTGGTAGTTGCCTTCAAACATGCTCCCTAGACTTCCTCCAGCTTTCCCTTCCCTGATTTCTTGTCTCTGCAGGTGTGCAGGATCATCTCAGCTGGGCAGTGTCTCTGTCCCTGTAAGTAGCAGGCAAGGGGCACAGCATCTCACCCAGGGGATGGCTAATGGATCTGTTTTCATAGCTACTCTTCTTAGCTTTAAATTGAGACTATTTTAATCTCCAAGCCAATTATTTAACTGGAATCCCAGTGTTCTCCTCTGGTCAGCTGGGTGTCAAGTTAAATCATACCAGATGGTTCAAAGAGTACAGGAGCACGTGAGTGTTTGTGACTCGAGTTGTGGCTGGTGGAGCTTAGCTGGTGGTGGAGTGATGCTGTGAGGAGCAGGGGAGGAGGATTTGGCTTCTGGAAAAGCTGTGACTTTCCCCATCCTGCAGTCAGTGGGTAAGAGGGAGGGTATAACCACAGAGACTCCCTCCTGTGCTCCAAATTCACATATGAGCTAGATTTTTCTTTGTTCATGAATAAATACAAAGACTTTGTGTAGGGTGGCACCTCTGTGAACTGTCACGTACGTGGTCTCTGTTACGGGCATGTACTAAACCAAGATGGAAAGAAAGGGCCAAAAGCCTACCCTGCTCGGTTTTCTGTGCCAAAAAAATGAATTAATGGACTCTTTTCCTTAGGAGTTTTGCTTATAGCTAATCAGTTTGAAAGGAACTCTAGAAGAACTAATGACCATTGACAAGAGTTGAGATTAAGGGGCCAAATGTGGCATCGAGGTATGATACAAATTATTTTTGAAACCTCTTGGAATGCTAAAGCACTGAAAACCTATATCAAAAGGGGTATCACTGATACAGATAAAAAGTTGTGTGATGGCTATGTCTCTTTGAAATCTTTTTATCCCAGCTTTTTTCTCTGAAGAAATATTTTACAATGCACCTAACGTTTGTGCATGAAAAGCTAGTTTTCATTTAAAAGCTGTAATGGAAAAAATATTTTTCTTTAATATGGCACATGTAAGATTGCTTCAGCTAAAATCCTCACAAGTTATGTTTTTAGTGACATAAAAGTGGCTGGCTTTATGAAAGAAATATTCAAGAAAATTATAATCCTCTGTCATAAAAATGTTCTTGCACTGAGCTGAATCAGTAGTCATACTGACGTACATCAGGAGATTTAATAGCCTTGCTGAGCGGAAGAGGTTATCAAATGAAGAAGAATAAGCATGTCGGCCACTAGTCTCAATTCAATTTGTTACGAATCTAATTGGTTGCAAATGAATTTATATTATAACCTGTTTAGATGTCAGTTTACTACTGAATTACGCAGAAAGTAGTACTGTCAGTGAAAAAGAGAGCTTCTTTCCTTATTTCCCATGCGTTTTGTACTATAACCAGAGAATTTGAGGACTTGAAATTTTGTGCAGTATCAGGCAACAGTTGAATAAAACTGTTCGGGTATTTGTTATATTGTAACGTTTGTGAAGTACTGATTTTATGGAGGACGACAGATGCATCTGCTTAATTAAGCAGAAGCATTAAACAGAACTGTGTTTTTGAATGCAGATACTTATATTTTATGGATGGTATTGGGTTTAAGGTACCCAAACCCTAAGAAATTTAAAAAGAAATATTTTTTTTCTAATTTCATCCAAACTTGTCTCACATTTGATGCTTTTTATGGTTCTATGATCTCTCTCTCATTATCCTTTAAAAGACCATCTCTTTAGGCTAGTATTTTATATTTCATAATCCCTTTTTAATATTGCTCAGACTTCATTCCAAAGCTATAGAGATCTGAGGCCTTTTTTTCCATCTTTTTTCGTTCTTACTGGGATGCTGTTCTACAACCTCTTTCCTGTGGTGGTTAGAAACATTTCTATTAATTTACAGCCTCCACTTATTCATGGCCAGGGTTTCCTCACTTCTTGTTGTGACAGCACTCTCATTGTATTTCAATAGCTGTTCATCTTTTCTTTGACTCGCTCTGTTTAAATCGCAGAGATATGTTGAGGTATTAGTTGTTTGGGGTTTTTTTGTCAGGCTAAACAAGCCAAGTTCTGCTTGTCTCTTGAAGTGGCCATTCATTCTGGAGGTCATCCTGATAGCCCTGCTCTCCTCTCCTGTGGATCAGTCTTTTGTGGAAATAACCGAGCAAGTTTTGCGCTATGCGCTAGATGAGGGCTCACAAGGTTTCCTGTTGTTAGTACCAGCTAGCTCTGTGGGACCTGCTTGGCCCAGTGCATCCTTTCTTATTACTTCAAAACATTAATGACTTGTAGTTGTCCTGTGATTACCCATATTTACAAGTCTTTCTTTTCTTATGCCACTCAGAAGGGAATTTTTTGTTTCTCCTGTTTGAATGGAAGACGTTTCACCTTGTGCATTTAAAGTAAATCCCTTCCCCATGGCTCAAGGTGTCCAGCTCTTCTTCTGTCCAGATCCCCCTCTGAGCTGATAATGCCTATGGACTTTGAGTCATTAGCGCAGTTCATTGCCATGGGTCTGCTTTGTTGTAGCAAGAACATTATTCCTATTGGTGTTTCCCGTAGTTGTTAATCAGCTGTACTAATAGACTTCCTGGGACTGTGCTTCCCCCTTCTTCACAAACCACCGTAAGCTCCCCCTTGGCCAATTATCCAATTACAATCTTATCCTGTTAATTTTTTCTATCCTACCTATAGCTCTAGAACTACAGGTAGGTGAGATTTACAGCACTTACTTTATCTAGAAAGTCGTATGTCTTGAAATAGCTCTTTGCAGGAATGAAATCGTTGACTCCGTGCTGTGGAGCAAGTATGTTGGTGCGTTGTTTGTCCTTCTCATGGTCCTCTTTATGTCTTGCATTTCTTGTATGAGTGTCACCCTAGTGTGGTGTGTAGTAAAAACCACCAGAAGCCACCCATTACTTTGGCATGCAGTTCGCTTGCAGTGTACCTGTTGTGACTGTCAGGCTGTTAATTGGAAAGTACAGTAACAGGTGTTATAACAACTTAGGTAGAAAACAATTCTTAGTCTTCATTCTGCTGTTCAGATGAACATGGAGCAATTTGTGTTCCTCCTCCCTGAATTTAGCCACTCTTTGCAGGGAGGCTGAAGTGATGGCAATGCAGAAAGGGGCCTGATTAGAGGCCGAGCTCAGCTTTTATTTTGAAGTCCAAATAGCTCGTTTTTCTGTCCCTCTTCGGGTGAACAGTTTCACTGCAGGGTTTTCTGAGAAGCCAGGGTTGAGTGCATTAGTGCGAATTCCTTTGGAGTAATACCCAAGGAGCCATGGTAATTGTAACCTTGGTGATAGCAGAGAGGAAGGCATATACCTCTGGGGTTAGACAGGGTCCCATCAAACACCAGTGGCAGGGCTGTCACCGACCCACCTGCCCTCAGCCTCCCACCAGGGCCCTGTTAGCAGCTGTGGGACAGGGCCTGCCTGGCCTCCCTTAAGGACACACGTCAGCAGTAAAAACTTATAGATTTGCTCATGCTTACCGCTCGTTTTAGCAGGGGAGCAGTGGCAAGAGTGCACGACAGAGCAGTGGCAGATAATTTGTGGGTACACCATCAACTCCTCATCTTCCTCTTGTTATGGAAGCCCAGCTCCAGGTCCTCCTTGGATGGCACAGACCAAAACGTGCAGGTCGGTGCGTGCCCTGCAGCTCAAGGTGATTCTTGGTGGCTTTGTTTAGGTGCACGGCAGTAAGATGTGCCGCTGCTGGCATAAAGAAATGTTCTACAGGAACATAACCCCTCCCTGCTCGCTTCAGAAACCCAGTTACGTCCTTTAGCTTTTTTCTCTTATGATCCACTCTGCAAGTTTAAGCACTCTATGATACAATTTAGAACTGCTGTGGTGTATTGTTAGTATCAGCTTAGCATGCTGCTCAGCATCATCTTAAATCCATACTTGATTTGTGCTTCTGTCACACCAGTACATAACTAGCTGAAATGCATAGACTGAAAGAAACTCATGATATCCAGCAAGTCACGCCATAGTTTTGAAAAGTCTGTTCAAAAAGCATGTCCTTAGTAAGAATTAGAGCAAGGGTGAGAAAGAAAAATATTAAAGTGATTGTGTTAAGCCTGTGGGATAAAGCAGATGAACAATATATTGCAAGATAAATCATCTGATCCATAGTTGTTGTTCATGACAAATGCAATATAATTGGAATTATTTGGTTTACAAGAAAGGTTATTTAACCCATGGTTCTTCAGTTCTTGGTCATATACTAATACAGTTTCAGCATGATTGTTATTTTCTGTCACTTAGTGGTTGGGGCCATCTCTAGGGAGAAAGATCAGGATTTAAATGCCCACTCAGGTTTTAAAGAGGGCCTTGAGCCCAGGCTTCCTGTGCTGTCACCCGTAACTACTGAGAAAGACGATTAAAAAAGGGTGGGTGATTGGATGTGTTTTTTAATGTTCAGGATCCTGTGCTTTCTTGGGGTTTCTGTGCTGTGAGTATGTGTTTTTTTCATGCCTTGAGCATGCCTGCTGGACTCATTTTTCATAGTTTAGATGCAAGATGACTGATTCTGGCATTGCAGACAGGCTTTGGTGTGAGTTAGGAGGCTTTACATTTAGGAGGCTTTACATTTAAAACCCAAAGTGCCTGTGGACTCTCAGGTACTTAAGCAGAAACCTCAGTCTTGAACTTTAAGCATTTAGCTACCTCTGCTATTTTGGGACCGAGGCACTGAACAGCTCTGCAGTGTTTTCCACATGCAACCCAGATTCAGTAAGCCACATTCCCACTCTTCGTCTGTGTGCTGCGTGCGAGTAGTGACACTGCCACGGTCGTCTGTTCAGCTTCGTTTGACTATAAGCACCGTTTGCTGCTGGAACTGCTTCCCTACGTGCGCATCCCCAGGAACAGAAGTACGTAGTAACAAGCTTGATGTTATAACTTAGAGTAAAGTAGTAGTCGGCACAGAAGCAGAATCACCATTTTGAATTCTAGTTCTCCTTGTAAACCGATTTAACTCTGTTTTCAACGATCCTGGTCAACATGGATGAGGGTCACCTTCTACATCTCTGTCTACTTCTGTACAACTTCAGCCAGACTGTTGTATCTCTCCTTTCCCATCTTGTATGTTGTCAAAATGTCAGCCTAGCTCCATCCCGGGTGCAATGGGGAAAGCTCCTGAAAAGTCTCAAAGGCTTTGGCTAATCAACTTCAGATTCCTATAGATTTAGCTTAGAAAATATAAATTGACAGATGGGATTAAAAACTCTGCTTTTGCCAGGAGCAGATGGTTCTGGGGATCCCTCCAATTCATGCTTGGTGAGTGATGTTTATCAGCTAAATGCAAGATCTGATCGGAAAAAAAAGTATCTTGTAAACTTGTGGAAGTTGACAGCAGATGCCATGCACATCAGACTCTGTGTTTAGAGGGAGCAGTATTTTAGCTACTTTTGTGTCCATGAGGAATATCAGGCAATTGTAATCTCTTGGATATGTTTCTTTGTAACATTGGTGCTTTAGATTGTGAAAGTTTATATCCTGTATGCATTTCCTTTAACCTATTAAATAAGATGGGTGTTGTATATGTTAGCCCTGAACTCAGCTCCTAAAGACTTAACTCTCTACTAGCAGCCTCGGCACTGAGGTTAATATTTTTACATGGAATAAATCCAAATTATTTGTGTACAAAATACATCACTGATGTAATTTACTCTAAAAGTAGTGTTTTTCAGATGCACAACTGTTCTGTGATCATAAGCCCGTATATTGAAGTGCTTAAAATACCGCACTAGGAACCATACTGATCATAGGTGAAAAATCAGCATCATCTTAGAGAACGAGCTTTGCTTTTCCAGTGTTCTGAGTCTGCCTTTTCTCTTCCCGCAGCTTGTGGATGTGACCTGGCTCAAGGAGGATTTTTTGTGAGACAGGGAGACTACATCTGTACTTTGGACTACCAGAGACTCTATGGCACACGGTGCTTCAGTTGTGATGAATTCATTGAGGGAGAAGTGGTCTCAGCACTGGGCAAAACCTATCACCCAGACTGTTTCGTGTGTGCTGTCTGCAGGTATGTTTTCTACATGAAGTTACATTTCATTTGAAAAATAGATTTTGAAAGACCAGTGCCAGGCGTGCAAACTTACAGCCTATAGATGGAAAAAAAAATCTGTTTTCTTTCATCAACTCCTTAAAAAGTAGCAGAATTTAAAAAAAAAAATGTGCAAATTCTGGGGCCCTCTTGTTCTTTTTTTTTTCAAATGCTTTTTCTGTTATATGGTATCTTATGTGTGAGGTTTTCAAAGTACTTGAGAAACTGCCACTGCCTCTACTGTCAGATCTTTTGCCCCAAATGTTACTTTATTTCTCTCGTGTCTGCTATTTTGTCTTTTGTCGACTGAAATTGCAAAGGATTCCAAAGTCAGTGTCTGAGTGTTCAGCGAGCTGAGTGGATAACATATTGATAGATTTAAATTGGAGTCTTACAGTGCTGCTTCCCAGAAACTCCGATAGTCATTTAAAATAGGACAGAAAGGTTCTGGACTCACAAATGCTTACATATGTGTTGAATTTCACCGAGACCTCCAACAGCCATGGAGGTGACAAGTGACACGGCACGCAAGATTTTCCCCTGCTATAGCCCAGTGTAGTTCAGTGGGATCATTTCCCACGTGGGTATGTGCAACGTTGCGAGCCAGTGTTGGTGGGGATGTTTGCAGGCTCTGCACTACAAGTGATTGATGTCTGTTTGACCTGCATCTTAGTCCTCTTCTGTGGAAATCACACAAATCTGTTGAAGACTTCAGGAAGAAACTTTTAAGTCCACCAAACCTACAGGAAATGTGCTGTTATAGCAGTTTGGAGCAAATGGAAATGTTGTAATACTTTCTCTGGCTAAACTTGAGCCTTTAGCAGTACAAGAAAAGTAACCCCACGTTCAAAGGGAAACCACAACGGGGCACATTGTAGATGCTATATGTGCTGATGCCTCATTCAGGTGACTGCGCGGTCCAAAACCAGCATGTCGGTGTTGCTGTGGCCATCTGCCAGCCAAATCTGCCCAGCTCGTAGGGCTGCTGAGCTCGGATACCTACCTGCACTGATGTAGAAGCAGGATTTCAAACTCCACAACAGCTGTGGTTCATGGCAGAATCTCAATTTAATATATCAGTTGCAGGAATAATTAAATAGCCATGTTAAGGGGGAAGACTCTAACAATGACAAGCCTTTATTATATTAAATTGTGTCTGTACAAGTTTTGCTGTGTTTGATAGGAGGTTTTTTCCTTTTGGATACTTTCAACAGACATGAAGAGTAAAGGTAACAAAAAAAGCCTAAAATCATCTTTCTTTTCTTTTCTTAAATAGGAGGAAAAATTATTTAATTGGGTAATTGTGGATCTCATGAGTTAACTGCTGGCTGCACATGCTTTAGCCTGTCAGTATTACAGCTCTTCTGGAGATGAGCACAGCTAATTCTTGGTACCTTTCTTCTTAAGGCTACTACCTTCTGTAAAGTGAGGTACTTCTTCATTTAAGACAAAAAGAAAAACTGGATGATTCCATTTTCCTGCTAGATGTGCTTATATCCTCAGCCACACCATTAGCGTTTAGCATTCAGGCACAAATTATTTACTGTGTGTTACTGTACGTAGCAGCTTGGAACCTAACTTAGGTTTCGGTCAGGCTGTTGGATATACTAACCTCCTCCTGTAGTTACTCAGTCCTTCAGCTGATAGTTTGGAGCTTGGTGGTACAATTTGTCTCATCTCCCTGGAAATTCAGAATAATTTTCTGTATGACTAAACTATTTATTCTTAAGTACCTAACAATTCAGGTGAGCTGAATTGCAATACAGTGAAAATACTCACTAGAACATGCTACAAATATCCTGTTTATTGAAGACATGCTAAAGCTTTTAAAAATGAAGCTCCTGATACAAGTAATTAATATTAAAAAAAAAAAAAAATCAGAGATGTTCTGTAAACTTCTGTATAACTAAATAGTTGGATTACAAGCTATTTCACTGATGAAGTTTCTAATTGCTGCTGTCTAAAACTTCAGTAAGAAGATGTGGATCTGCTTCTGTTGCTTTCCTTGGAAGGACACACAAATTCATGTTGTCTTCATCAGAGCCAACTAATGCCCTGCTGACTAGCCGGATTCAATTAGTGTCTCCCAGGGGGATTGTAACACTGACTTGTGGTGATGAGCAACAGAAGAATCCTGTCATCTGTTTGTAGTAAAAAAAACTGGACCAGGTCCTCAAGTGCTTTAAATCAGCATTACTTCAATTACCCCAGCCTTTGCAAGCTAGGCATAATTTATTTTTTTGACGGGAAAGAGAGTCCTATCTAAACATCATCAACATTTATTTTGTTGAGTGATATCTTCAGTAAAAATAAGGTGGGTAGGCTGTAAAACATGTCATTTAAGCAGAACAAAGAACCTTTTTGTGTTGTTTCAAAAAAATAAATATTAAAAAGCAAAAACAATAGAGCTATTTGATTTGAAGTACAGGATTATAAAGCACTCTCCCTTGGCATTTTCTGTGGTGGGAAGAGTCAGGAGTACAGCTTGTCTCCTCATTTCTTACAGATGGGCAGAAACCTTAAGTAATGGGCCAAAAGCTCGTGGGCTGAGGCAGTTGGCTGATCACACAAACTGCGTCTGACGCTGCCTTTTACAGCTGGACTTTAATGTGGGTGCTGTGTTAGAAATTTGGTTTCCGGAACGGTGTGAACTTGAGAGGTGATGACGGCCTAGTGGTGGGGCTGATCCTGCTCTAATGGAAACCAAGCAAGGCTCTTACTGACTGCAGCAGGAAAGCACTGGCGGCGGAAGGCACTTTGCACTGGTGACACGGGTCTCCAGAGTGTTGCAGGATTGTTAAGTGCTTTAAATGAGCACTTCTATGACCTGTATTTCTGTAGCTCTGAAGTAACGCTTTTAAACTGTTCCTGCGTTGAATTGTAAACCAGTGACAGTAGCAACTCCTTTTTTTCTTATTTTCAGAGAAGACAAGATTTGAATAGAAACTGGTGGGAAGGATATATTGCTTCAGACGGTAAAATCAGTGAGGGAATCTAATGTGCATACAGCTAGCTGGAGCAGCGGGGGAAAGCGAGTATCATAAGCCCGTTCATTTTCTGGAGCTCCTGATATTCCTGCTTTTGAGTGCCACATGGCCCAGTGTCGCAGAAAAGAGCTGTGTTCCCTGGTGTCCTCTGCACTGCATCCATCAGCTGCTGCCCTCCTCTCTGAAGAAGGTTGTGCGTCAGAAACCCAACGCATCCCTGGGTGTCCCTTGGGACTCAGATGCTATTGCCCGGGGCTGCCACAGGTCAAAGTGTGAAAAAAATGAATTAGTATTCAGAGAAAAACGGTTAAAAATGAAGTATAAGGTATCATCCTGTGTGATTGTTTATCTTGCATTGGGCAGTTTGCTCCTAAACAAATGTAGTTTTTAATTGTGTGTTTGCTTTGCTGATGTAAAGATTGAGGGTTTGGCCCCTTTTCCCAACACTGTTTATAGTCCAGTGAAATGGTTTTCTGCTGTTGTGTTTCATGATGATAATGCCTAAAACTAGGGGTGAGTAGAAGAGTAACAACATAGATTAGAAAACCATTGCATATGCAGTGCTTACTTATTCTTACGGTTTCATTAACTGGAAGTGGCTGTGCCCTGCAGAGGGCTGCCAAAGACATTTCCTTCACATGTTTGTAAAAGTGAAATAGAAAGAGGGAGAAAATTAAGGCTATGTGTAGCACTAGAAGCTGAGTTTTATTAAAATTGTGCACGCAGCTCTCACATGGGTGTCAGAGACAGGACTGTACGGCTCCCAGGGGTGTCTGATGCAGGATGGCAAAGGGCAGGAAGGGGAGTCTTTCAAAAAGCAATGGATAATCCTACCTGTTCTAATACTTTTGAAAATGGAATTTTCAGGAGAAGTCTTAGTGTTTTAATAAGTTATACAGATGTATTAATACATCTATGCCGACTATACATACATGGTCTGTATGGTCTGCAGAAGGTTGTACTGTATGTAGGCTCTGTATTTGATATCAATGTTACTGCCACGCTGTGTGTGCATAGGGTATCAAAAGTCTGGGGTTTGGTTTTAAGGGTTAATGTAATCGGTAAAGTTGGGAGTATTGTTTATTTACCCAGTTGGAGGAATGTATATAATAGTTATCTATTGCATTCAATATTCTTTTAATTAAAGGTTGGAAAAATGTAGCTCTTACTTAAGAGTCAAATTGTCCTTCTCTCTTCACCATTTACATGTCACAAAAAGCTATATTTTTCCAACCATTAATTAAAAGAATACTGAAATTCAAGGGATAACTGTTATATACGTTCCTGGGGGAATTAATTAGCATGTATGTTCCAGGTTAATAACCAAACAGGTACATGTTCGCTCTACAGAATTTGAATATCTGAGTTCAGTATTTTGTCTGAATTTGGGAAGCTTTGTCTTGAAGCAGCGTATCAGCAGAAGTTGAATATGTGCCATGCTGAGGTGAATGATGTGTGGAGGGGCAAAAGGCAGTTATGTATTCTTCAAGGGGTTTCATGCCAAATCCAAATCTAAAACTTCTCTCAATCTGTTTCTATTTCTGTTATCTTCAGGAAGGTAATTAACTGTGGCCGGGCAGTTGAATATAAAAATTCGGAGAACGGAAAGCTTTCTTTTTTCTGACAATGGGTTTTATAGTCCTACATACAACATTGTTCTTTCTAGAAAGAAGCTGAGGGCTTTTGTGTATGTATGTCTTAAGAAATAAGACAATACTGAAAATTAGAGGTTAAAATTCACTTTGTTCTGGAATGTAGCAGTTATGTCAGACATTTTGAATGTGCTAAATCTTTTTAATTGCTCATTTTTTTTAGCGCTGCTGAATTTTGAAAGAGTTTGGTTCCCACTTAAGCAGTACTGGGTACTTCGTAAAGCAGCTCATGACACATGCTTCTTCATCTGGATGTTGAGGACAACAGTTTGATATCAGACTGAGTGTTCTTGGCATTTTGATTCTAAACCAAATACATTTATCAATGTATGGTGCTTTCTGAACAAGGGAGTCTTGCTGTCCTGCTCTTCATGTTTACGCATGGAACATACATATTACCCTAGAGTCATGTAAGATGGAAGGGATCTGTGGAGGTCCTGTGTTCCAGCCCCTGGCTCAAAACAAGTCCAGTTCGAGCAGGCTGCTGAGGGCATTGTCCTGTCACATTTTAAATATTTTTAAGGATGGAGATCCTACAAACTTTTTGCACAGCCTGTTCTAACATTTGAGCACGCTCATGGTAGTTGGTTTTTTTTCTCCTTATAGTGAGTTGGCGTTTCCGATGTTCCAGCTTATGTCTGCTACCTCTTGTCCTTTCACTCTGTACCTCTGGTGAGAGCCTGGCTCTGGCTTCAAATACGTGTCTTCACATGGTTTTAGACATCAATTAAGGTTCCCCTGAGCATTTTAAGGCTGAACGAGCCCATCTCCTTTAGCCACTGCTTATGTGTCCTGTGCTCTGGCTGTGGACCTAGCCACCTCCACTGGGCTCCCTCCAGTAAATCTTGTCCTGAGGAGCCCAAAAATGGTACGCACTGCTCCAGATGCAGTCTCTTAAAAGATGAGCAGGGGAAAAGATCACTTCCCTGGACCTGCTGAGTACACTAATGCAGCCCGGTATGCAGTTGGCTGCCTTTGCCTCAGGGACACTCTGCTGACTCACATTCAGCTTGGCTTCCGCCAGGACTCCACATCTTTTTATGCTTTCCAGCTGATTGACCCCCAAGTTGTACTGGTGCATGGGGCTATTCCTCCCTGGGTGCAGGACTTAGCATTTGCCCTTGTTAATATTCATGAAGGCAGTAGGTAGCAAGTAATGCCCACTTTGTCTCTTCAGGTTTAACACCCTGGGTCAAATTCATCCCTATGGAGCAACCTTGAAGGGTGTGATCGTATCAGGTACAAATTAGAGCAGAATTTGATCCTGTAGGTCCTTAGGTTGCAGTCTGACATTACACCTGACCCAGTGTAACTGCAGTCTGCTACAGAAATGAATAGCTTTGCTGTCCCCACAACCCTGATCGTATGCTTCTATTAATTTTCTTATAGCAAATTTAGTTGACTGTTCAGCCACGGAGTCAGATCATCAACTTACAGAACAGAAGGGCGTCCATCTGCTCTGAGAAAAAAAATAAATATTTTCTTTTGGCCCAGAAAGCCTCAATGACTTGCCCACAGCTGCGTAAGTTGAGGCATGGTGCAGAGAAGGACAAGACCAGGACCAGACCTTTCAGTGTCAGCACACAGTTACCTTGGATTAGGCTGATGGTGGTTTGATGTTTTGCAATATAATTTTGTTGGTCAGCTCCAGTTGTCTCTGGGTTTACAAATATTGTGGGCAGGTGGATAAAATAAAATTCATGGGGAAGTGAATCATAGAAGATGCATTAAAATCCTACAAGTCATTTCAGAGAGCTCCTTTAAAGATGTTCTTAATTCTCCTTTTAAAAATAGATTAGCCAACTGTGAAAATCACACTGAATATTTTTAAAAGGATAAGTAGCTAATTAAAACCCATACATAGCAGTGTTCAGTGGGTGACTGGTTGAGAGATGTCATTATATTCAAAGGCAGATACACTGCTCTTAACCTACAATGCTATTTATAGTCCTGCTCACAAGTTAAAGAACTCAGAAACTGAAACCTCTTTAATTGACTGTTATCACCTTCTGTTGTGCTTTCACTCGTACCAGTGTTGAAATCCTCGCGTAGGGCTGCTTGTGAAAGGTAGAGGTCAGAGGTTACAGAAATACTGGCAAATGTGTTGCTTACGAATTCTCGATTCCCAATGAACGAAATAGTGAAGCAAACACCGAGACTTAATTACGAGTTTAGAAGGCCAGTGAGGGAGGGCAACGTCTGCCTATACCTTTGGGCAGACGTCCAAGGACGATTTCCCTGCTTTTATAGAGCAAGGTGTCTTGCAGATGTGAAAAACTTAATAGAGAAGTGAAATTGTTGCCCTCTCCCCTCTGAATGGAAGGGCGCAGTGAATAGTTACTCAACTTCCAGAAAATAGACCAAATAAGATACATTTATGGGGTAGGAAAGCCTCCACCAGGCTCACCCCAAAGGAGGCTCTGTGGCACGCTGTGGTGCCTGTGAGCTTTGGCATGATTTGTGGGTGTCATCTAACTGTCTCTGTCTTTGTGTAGTAGGGAGTCAATCATCCTATTCCTCTCTAAGTTTTAACTGTGTTTTCTTTCAGATTGTTTAATTGCCTAATGTAGCTGAGCCAATTCAAGTGAATAATCCCTACTTCTACTTTACTTAATACTTGGTGCATCTGTTTCAGGTGGGCATCTGTGTTCAGCTGGAAGTTCAGCTGGATTTTTGTTAGGTAAATCACTGAGTCAAAAAATACATTAACTTTCTGCCTCTAATATACTAGATACAAGAATGCTCAGTAGTTGTGGTACTTTTTTAGAGCAGTGAATCATTCATGGCTTCCAGGACGTCATCATCTCTAGGATTATTAATGGTGCAAAGCCTGCTGTTTTACTGAGACATCTCATGAGCGTCCAGTTGGGTCATTAGCTCAGTTCCCAGTCTTGTTCCCCAGAAAGTGTATGGCAGACCATACTTGATGGTAATATCCTGCCAAGGGCATGCATAAGCATGAAAGATACTGGGGCCGTTGTATGGCAATGTAGTTGTGTGATTGTATCTGTGGAGCAGGTTACCATTTGGGGTGGGGTGGGGGCTTTAATTCAAAACAGATTATCAGTGCTCATAATAAATATATGGGTGTCTGTAAATCGAGATGAGGTGTCTTCCTAAAAACACATAGGAGGTCAGTTACAAGTTCTTGTCTCAGTTCTGGAATAGTTGAAGTTCCTTTGCTTGTGCCTTCCCAGTTCAATCAATAGTGTTTAGTTCTAGACTTGATTTTGTAACATTTTATTAAAACAAAAACATGATTGAACGATATCTTTCACATTGGCATTAGAAAACTAGGCTAGCATTTGAATTATATCACTCCATTGTTAAGACAGTTTTTGGTAATTAGTCATTAATTGTCAATATCTATGTAGAAGTGTGTCACATTTGGTAATTTTTATTTGAATGAATGTATGTTCATGTCTAGAGGTGCTTTCCAACCTCAACTGTTCTGTGATGTTCGTGAAACCCTTTTATTATTCCATATATTAGAAGGCTCCATGACTTTAAGCGGTATACAAATCCATTGTGAATAACAGTTATTTACAGTTATCCTAAACAGCTATTCTGAAAAGAACATTTTTGGTTTTTTATACGTAACACAGGAGCTTGCTGCTGCTGGATTGCTGTAGGACGGGAGAGACGTACTGCTCATGGGAGCAGTGTGGCTCCGGAGTGTCCTGTTTGCAATACTGTAGACAGTGTTGTCATCTTCTGATCGGGTTTATTGAGTAAAATTCACGGTACAAAATCCTCTCTTGAACAGGTGGAAATTTAGAACTCCTGGATCTGTACTAACATGGCGTTGGGCCTGTTTGTACCAGCACCACACATGGAACATTTACTTGTGTCAAAGAGCAGGATAATTTTAAAGGCTATTTCCATAAAATATTTTTCCTTAGCTTAACTTTAGGTAAGTAAGAAGGTAGTGAGTATTTGGAGTATTAAGTCATTAGTGAAGGAAAAAAAAAGGTGAAAAGCAGAATTCGTTATCAGATATCCAAAGATACAACAATATTTAAACTCTACGTGTCCTCATAATTTTTAAAGTATTGCCTGTGGTCCAAAATGGATGACAGTGTTGAACACTTATTTAGCTGGTTTAAAATAGATTTTAGTAACATTATTTAGAAACAAAGGAGAGCGTTGCTTTCTTTCTCTTTTTAAGTAATAAAAAATTTCTTTTAAATGCAACACATGTAAAATAAGCTCTTGGCTGGTTTAGCGACCAAATAACGTTTATGCTTAGCAAGAAGTATCTGTGCAGCTTTTGTAGTGAAGATAACCTCTCAACTGGTATGAATTTGATCGTTTTTGTGGGGAACGTCATGCAGAGTTTTAATGAAATGTTAATGAAATAATCTGATCAGATGGACTTCTCCACGAGGCAGAAGGCTCGCGTTATGTTTGCGCCCCTCTTAAGCCACATTTTGATAGCTCACTTGGGATTTAGTTGGACGTGAGCTTTGGGTGGAGTGAAATGTGTTTCCAAATCCTCACCATCCTTTGCTGCATTATGAAGTGATTTGTCCATCTGGTCCTGTTAGAGAAAAAAACTCAGTAGTTTTTGTGTGTAGACAAGAAAGCTTACAGCAGAAAGCTTTTTGTTTTAAGGACATTGATAAAAAGGAAGGATTTAATTAAGTGTAAGGAGAGCTGTTGTTGAGTAGAGCAAGCAAGTAATGTACTTCAGTTTTTATAAGCGGGATAGATTTTCTCCTATGAGAGTTCACTGACATTTGCTTTCTGAGCATATAGATTAAGAGAAGGATTTTGATATGATCAAAGTTGGGAGGCCAAGTGCTGTTTTTTTAATGTATAAAAGTCATCACTCTCATGCAGCATTTTAGCAACATAAAAGTAGCTGCTTTTGCCTGTAATGCCAGTTCTATTTTCATTCTGTAACTGATCCTGTTAGTGATCAACCCTTGCCTGATACTACATTTCTGAGATACACAAGGATTTGGACTTAAGTATTGTTTAGTATCTTCAGATTTATTTTTTTTCCTAAGTAGCTGTAACATCTGCATTTGCAGTTGCCTGTTTGGTATGTCCCTTTGACACTTCAGCCTCCAAGTGGCTGAAGAACTGTGAATGAGAACTGAGCAAATAGAGAAAAAGAAACCAGAGCAATAATCAGTTCCTTTAAGGGAAGATACTTAACTTTGATAAAGATGTGAGACTGTAACCTGTTTGCTTTTGCTTCCTCTGTTGTAGGCTGCCTTTCCCTGCAGGCGACCGGGTAACTTTTAACGGGAAGGAGTGCATCTGCCAGAAATGTTCCCTGCCCCCTTCCAGCAGCACCGGCTCTTTCCCCGTACAGAACCTGCGGAGTAAGTAGGGGTTTCTGCTCTTAACTGTTGGTACTTCTTAGTCTGCAGAGGGTTTAAGGACACAATTTTAACTGTAATTCTTACCACTATGCTGCTTAAAAGGTGTCAAGAAATACAAAGTAGTCATTTGAAAAAGTGATGGTTTTCTGAGAAGTCTGATATTAAAGAGAAACACAAATGGTGCCATTATAGTGTTAAGAGTACACAGAACCTCACAGAACATTTGATTACAACTGGAGTAAATCAAATTATGAGGAGAAAGGCGTGATAAAGATGTTAATATTTTTGAGGATTTAGTCCCACTCTGGCTAAAATAAAATCCAACATGATATTTAATCATTTGTAAGTGTTCCAGGGTTGCTTTGGAAAATATCAGTGTCAGGACTGCATGGCTAAATACTACCCAGGAAGGGTTAATATATGCAATGTGACCAGAGGGACATTTGCCTTGACCTCAATTGACTGTCGTGTGCAATCAGAAGATACAAATACCGCAGAGAAGAAATGTGTTCTTTTGATAACACCTTTTTTTGCAGCAGATCATACAGTGGCATTGCTGCTCTGAACTGTTGCTCTGCTGATTTGTGCACAAGGAGCTGCCACACTTTAACATTCATCCACGGCCTATGTGGAATTAAACATCAACAGCAATTCATTTGAACAGCAAAACCAGAAATATTTTTAACGACTGTCATGTTGCATCGGGCTGGATTTGACATGGCTGAGGAAAGGGGCCCCATAGATTTCTCTCCTTTGTATATAAGGAATTCAGCTCGCTTCAGGGAGAAATTTCTTCTTTTTTTTTTTTTTCTTTGTTTTTTCCCCACATCTCTCTTTTTACAGAATTTTTCACCATCTCCTTTCTCCAGGTTGTCAGCCAAAGCTGCTGTGTGAATGCAGTGAGAGATGCTGTGCCGATTCCTCTCTTGCTAATGCTGTTCTCTTCGGGGACGGGATGGCCCCCTCTCTTAGGTGCTTTCTCTTGTCACTTATTCCAGGGATGGATCATCCTCAGCCATCTTCGCTGGCTGCATTTGCAGATCCATACTTTAATGGCCTATCATCTGTTTGTCTCCTTGTCATATGGGAAAAGTGGCTTTGACTTTAATGGAAATTATTTGCTTGGTTGAGTACTGACAGAACAACTTCATTTGATTATCTGTGACACAGAATCCTTTAATGTACTTACATTCCCTTTCTCTGTACACATCCCCCCCCCCGAGAGTTTTTCTTGTGCTGCATTTCCCCAGCTCTCTGGGGCCGCTGCACCGAGCCTCCCCACTGCACAGCTACCTGCAAACCTCAGCAAACCACTTGCCTCAAAGGGAAGGAGCACTGGAAGCAGATCGTTGTGGCAAAGCCTGATCTTGGAAAGCAAAAATTTAGATTTCCCCCGAATAAAATCTCAAAGAGATGCAAGTATTTAAACATCAAATACAGGTCTGCTTTAAAAGTCACTAGAAATGAAAGAAATCTTGCTTGCCATGGGTTTCAGTGGATTGAAATAAGACTGTTGGTTCAAACCTGGCTATCTGCCACACCATAGACTAGACTTCTAAAATAATTTGATTTGGTCTTCACCTGAGACTTTTCCAACTCTACTTCTCAAACGATGCAGTCATGGAGGTGAGCTGACAGCTACCATGGCTTCTTAAAGGGCAGACTGACGTCTGTATCTGGTCTGCAAGTAAATTTTGCCATGATATTGCCAGGATCCCAGATAAATATCTTTCTTACCCGTGTAGACTATGTCTGTTCTTATCTTTTCCTTACTGCATTTCCCCAGTGTCTTGCAGCGCTGCTGCAGGGCAGCATCTTTGGATTTCATGGTGACATGCAGCGCCCAGCTGGCCCAGGAGCCGCAGAGCTCATGGGCTTCAGGAAATTGGGTAGCAATGGTGCTATCCCTCCTTGCTAGGGGGAATAGAGCTTTGATGGGTCAACGGGAAGCATTGCAGCCTCAAATATGTGGAGGTGTGTGCGTGTATAATATAGCAGGATATGTCAGAGCCTGACCAATGACAATATACAGGAAATTAACCCAATACCTAAAAAGATAATAAAGAATTTGGGAAACATTCTGATTAATATGTAATATGTGAGAGAGCAATGTATAATAACAGTTGTTTTCCAAGCGCTTACTAATCCTTAGGCTGGCACCAGTGTTTCAGGAATAAACAAGCAGTGTCAGAGACATCTTGGTTGGACTGGAAAACGGGAAGTCCAGAATAGCTGTCTGTAGCTATGCTGCATATTACACAACGCAATAAATGGCGTTAGTGTCTCCTTGTTTTAACAACAGCCTTCTTGGAAAAGACCTTAATGCTTTAAACAAACAATTCTTTTTATAAAAGAACAGTAGTGCACAAAAATACGTGACTTCAAGCAAGCTGAGTCAAGGAGCAAGTCGTATGTTGACCTGTTGTTACGTTGGCTTTGGTCTTGGCTCAGAACTGCCTGATATGTACTATGTATGATACTCGTCAGCCTATTTATCTCTGACTTGACCTCAAGAATGCTTTCAGGAGATCTCTTGGGACTCATTGAGCTCCCAACATTACTGTCCCTTCTGACCAGTCCTTCTATTTTCACCCTCCCACTTTGGTGTTGACCTCCTTTATACACTACATTTGAAAGAAGTGAAAAATGTCAAATATTTGCTTTTTGCCCGAGTCCTTGAATTTTTTATTATTATATAAATACCTAGCTACCTGTTTTGTTTCTTTTATAAAACGCTAGCTGTGAAAACCTCTTGTGGCAGTGTTGATGTTGAGAGAGTACTTGGGGAAGATTATCAACATGTAGCAGCCAGTTAATGTGTTCTGCAGAGTTATTGGTTGAAATTAGGTGAGTCACCAAAGGATGCTGCATCCAAGACAGGAAGACAAGGACATTGCATCAATAGGCACTGTCGGCATAGCAACCACAATATTTGTTTTTAATTATCTGGAACTTAACAGAGAAAACAGCAGTTAGCAATAAAAAAGTAGCTCACAAAATGCTGCTTTCCAGCTCACCCAAGCTTAAACCAGATGAAAGGTGAATAACATCTGAGCACACAGTGTTGTATTAAATTTGTGAAATAAACTCACAAGCAGTGAGATTAAATTAGATTACCAGATGAACCCCTGGTGCAGGGAAGATCACAAAAAAAAAAAAAATCTGATTGCTGTTAGAATAGATACTGCTGTATTTATTGTCTTGTGGGACTCAATCCAGGCACACACCCAAATGTTCTCTTTTATTAGCAAAACTCAAATGTTCTGATCTCTGATGCACACTCTTGTGCTCGGCTTGTTTCCCTGTATTGGTGCTCTTAGGGTGATATTAGAGAGACATATTATTACTCCCGTAATCCGTTCCAAATCCACTAGAGGAAAATAAGAACTATACTTTATTGTTATACGCTCAGAAATTAAACATTTACAATTGCACTAACAGCGTCTCAGTAGGGTCACGTAACCAACTAAATAGAAACTTAAATCAGAAAGTTTTTAAGAGAACTGTTTAAATCTTTTAATGAGGTCCGATGTGTGATGTTATTTCTTAATAACTAGATAAATCTTTTTAAATGCTTTTGTGTATCTTTCTCTTCCATGCAAGTCATTCTCATGTGTTTTTTCTTTTCTTGCATCTCTAAATGACTCTTCAAATGTCTTCAGGGTTTGCCTTTTCTCTAGCAAGTTGTTGTATACATTAAGAATTCCAAAAAAACACCCCACATGTTTTCACATAAGGTGGAAGATACAATCATATGGAGGATTGGAAGGTTTACTGAGATACTGATGCTGTAATAAGTTTATTACTGATGTTTATCCCTACTTTTCAGCATATTCTGATTATTTTAATGTTTTGTAAGAAAATTATACATAAATTGGAGTCTGTAGGGAGTGAAGAGTGAATGAGAGCTGGACTCTGTAAGGGTAATAGAGGATTCATTTAGGATACAGAGAGCTAGGTTCAAATCCCATGTCAGTATAGCTTCCATAAACAGAGCCCTCACTGGTGGACTGTTGGACTTGGATGCTAAGAGTGGATTTGGCTTTTACTACCATAATCAAAAATATCCATGAGTAAAAAACAAACAAACAAACAAAAAACAACCAAACCCCTAAAAAAGTCTTGTCCTTCCTCAATTACTTTTTCTGAAGAGTATAGCTACTTCCCGCATAGCTTGTTTAACCAACATAGTTATGGCTATCCAGGTACCACGTGTTTTGCATTTAATTTTCCTTGCAAATTTTTGAAGCTTTATATAAGTGAATGTTTATAAATAATAAATATAGAAGTTAATTTCTATAAGTAATAAATATATAGCTAGCCATCACTTCCACATGTCGCAATGTCACTATGACTCAGGAATTTGTAATGCCTCTCAGGTATTGGTGTATTTTTCCTGATTACAGAAGTTTGCATCAGAATTTCGGCTTAGTTTTTTCCACAGCTGCAAAAAGAATTTTGAACTGTGAGTAAAGGCTTTGGACCCAGAAGCTAAGTCTGATATGGAGGTTCAATTATTCATTTTAATTTCATGACTTTTAGGTATTTTATGTATTTATTTATTTTATTTTATTGGGCTGATTTGTGATGCTTGAAAATTTAATCAGCAGAACTTTGTATCTTTTAAACACAGTATAAATGAATTAAAATAAAACCTAAGTCGCTAGGAAGCCTGAGTCATTAATTTTTTTTCTTTGAATGATTCATGTCTCTAACGATGTTATGCCAATATTAGGGCAGCACCACTTGTCACCCATCAGTGAGCTTTAGAGCCTGCACGAGCAATTACTAGGACACCAATGGATCCTCGTACCGCAGTAAACAGTGTTGTTGCGTGACCATCTAAAGCGTGTCATTCTCTCATATTGGATTTTTTCCCTTGCAGATTGTGGGGGCTGTGGTTCAGAAATAAAAAATGGGCAGTCACTGGTTGCCTTGGACAAACACTGGCATTTGGGCTGTTTTAAGTGCAATACATGCGGCAAGCTACTGAACGCAGAGTACATCAGCAAGTAAGTTGAGTGGAGGATTATTTTCCTTTGCTTTCAGTGTTCTTTTAGTACCAAATAATTAATTCAGCATTGCCTATCCTTTAATTTGTGTTTAGCGGTGTTTGGAGATATATAAAAGATTAGAGATTATTACCTAAATTATTATCTAAATTGTAGGAAATAGAAAAATTCAAATTAAGAGAAGTAGAATTTGTCCTTTTACCTGAAATGGGACTTGTCAAAACTATAGAAAGGCAATGGGTGGAGTATGCCCTTAGTTATCTATGTCTGACTTTGCTCTATGTGATGCTGTAATGTGAACAAGCAGATGTTATCCTTTCCATGTGTTTCACATAAACAAAATTGTTCTCAAAAAATTGATTAAGTAAGTACATATCATGCTTTTGAGCTGCTCCAGAGCCTTGTGCTGTCAGATTTGGACTGAATGTGATGATAGCGATGAGAGGCAGCACAAAGTACACACACAGACCAAGTCCCATGTCAACACTCATATCAGTCCGGTGAGATACAGGGCTTTCACTGGCCAAGGCACCTGGGATTAATTTCTCCTTCAGAGAAGTGTGTTGATATGATGAAATTTTCCTAAACGGTTAAGTAATTCAATCACCAGTGCCCAGAGATGATGGAGTTTCAGAGCCGATGTCCCACTGACTTTCAACAATTCTTTGGATTTAGATTAATACACGTATACATTTAATTTCACAGCTTGCACTGGAGGCTGAGAAAACAGAATTTAATAAAACGGTGTTCTTAAATAAGGTTTTGCATTATATCAAATGTTATGCTACTCTGCTGTATTTTGGTACAGTGCTCTTTTTGCTTGTTATTTAATAATAAACCCTCCATAAATTGTAAAGATATAGTTATTGTGAAATCCTCTTTTTAAAAAAGCTGAATGCCAAACAAAATAATTCAAGAGAAGAAACATCCTTGCTCCAATTAATTCAATTAATTATTGTGGTAACATATAGGTTAGTCTCTGAGCAATCCAACTCGTAGCCTATAAAATTAATTCTTATGTTTCTCCAGAGTAATGTCTAATAAAATTATGCCTCTGCCAATAAATCTGTCTGATCATGGGCTGTTTTAGCAGAGCACACTAAACATTTTACTCTTTTAAATCTGGACCACAAAAATGATCAGGCGGCTGGAACACCTCTCCTATGAAAAATAGCTGGGAAGAGTTGGGGTTGTTCAGCCTGGAGAAGAGAAGGCTCCAGGAAGACCTTATAGCGGCCTTCCAGTACTTAAAGGGGGTTATAAGAAGGATGAGGACAGGGCCTGTTGTGATAGGACAAGGGGTAATGGCTTTAAGCTAAACGAGGGAAGATTTAGACTAGGTACAAGGAAGAAATTTTTTATGCTGAGGGTGGTGAAACAGTGGCACAGGTTGCCCTGAGAGGTGGTAGATGCCCCATCCCTGGAAACATTTAAGGTCAGGTTGGACGGGGCTCTGAGCAACCTGATGTAGTTGAAGATGTCCCTGCTCATTGCAGGGGAGGTTGGACTACATGACTTTCAAAGGTTCCTTCCAACCCAAACTATTCTGTGATTCTGTGTTTAACTTGGACTTTGAAACAGGAGTAGAATCTTCAGTTTCTTCTAGAGCAATTTAATTTTGCTGATTTAGTGGTCTAAATGTAAAATTTTGTAAAATTGTTATCTAAATGTAAAATTAACAAATAGGTTAATTTCAGAGAAATAGCCCAAGTGTTCTGGTTCTGACTTAAAAGCTAGGATTCCTGGTTTTATTCTGTGTATTTTTAAATTGTACATTATCTTAAGTGACTTGTGGTGATGAAATAACTGTTCACATAGTACATGAGCGTACTGCAAGTTCTCTTCTGCTGCTGAGGTTGAAGTCTCTTAGTTATTACTGGCTTCCATGGAGCAGGTTGCCGAGTTGGTTACTTCATGACTGTCTTTAAGCAAGTCTAGTCAAGAATGTCAGCAGACAGGTGTTAATCAAAACTTGGTCAGCTGATAAATTACTTTGAAGTCTAAGCGAAATACAATTAGATGATAAATAAAGAGTGAAAGAATAATACATAGAAATAAGTATTTTTTTTTCCAGAGTGCAAAACACGTGGAAGAATTTGATGAGTAACGCTATCAAAGCAAATGGTGTGAGAGTCTCAGAGACTGTGTGTTGTGACGGGGAGAGGTGATGGCTGAATTCAGTGACAAAGCAGGAAAGTGGGATCATGGTAGACTCTGATAGTTCAGGGGATACCAGCCAGGATAGTTCATTAACTATTCAATTCTTCGCAGAAGTAATAAATACAAGTATTTGAGAGGGGGGAAAGTCCACAAACACCCTGTGAAGTGTTGAAGCATTAACAAATTTTAGCTGTGTAATCTCCCAGTAAACGTGTAGGCCTACCTAAAGTGATCTCTGTTGTTCTTCTCTAGGGATGGCATTCCATACTGCGAAACGGACTATCATGCAAAGTTTGGTATCAGATGTGACAACTGTGAAAAGTATATCACAGGAAGAGTGCTTGAGGTAAGGAGAACCTGTCATTCAAACAGATCTCAAAGTGTAAAAAGGGACTTGCTCTTTTGGTTCTAGTCATATGCTCACAAATTAGTGTTAAAGCAGCAGTTTAATGTTACTTTTGTGAAATACTTGGAACTTTTTCTGTAATTCTTTTCTGTTTCTTCTCTTAATGGTTTGATAATATACATACTCCTTAAACGGATATTTGTGGTACTGGAGAACATTCAGGTAGCAGAAGTAATAAGTGAACGGGTTATCAGGCACATTTTAATACTTACGCTAAATTCCTTTGTAAATTCTGGTCTTCAATTCTGCTTTACCTTCCTCTGAGTTAAGGTGGCACTGCTGAAAAATTAAAATTAATCATTTGAAATGTATATTTTCACCTAGAAATGAACTATGTTGCAGGGATTTTTTGAGTTCGCTGTTTTAGTGCAGGTGAATGTTTATACTTTATGCAAAAGACATTTCTGTATAACTGACTCGGGGTCAGAAATGGATATAGTCCTTTGATGTAAACAGAACTTATCCTTGGATCTAAGTTTATGGTTATCAAATCAATGTTATCATTTATACACTTTATCTTTCTGCCCTTTCCCTGTATCTTGTGAAGCCTTAGCAGTACTGGAGTTAGGAAGAGGTTCCCCAGGGCGGTCAGTTCACTCCTTTTTCTTCATCAGTTAAGAAAGCTTGGAGAAGTCCCACAGGACTCTTCCACCAGAGAAAGATCTTCTAGGAGTCGTACAAAGACTTTTTCCAGAGGTCTCTCTGAAGTGGGAGAGGGAAAAAAGAAGAAAGCATTAAAAAACCTTCAAAAATGTAAGTGGTGACCAGTGGAAGCTGCTACATGTTTTCATGTAGCCTTTGACACTGAATGAAAGGTAGTAAGATGGGGTGGGCTTTGGAGGTGAAGCTAATTAATTTATATTTGATGTGATAAAGAAGAGAGAGGTGAATGCAGAGAGGAGAGTGCCATGGTAAAAGCTCTAGCAAATTTGGGGTGCACTTACCCATAGCAGGTTGCAGGGAGCAATTAATAATAAGATGGGAGAAGAACAGAAGCTCCAGTTTCTCTACTGACTGTTGACTTCACAATAATGTGTTTTTCTGTCCTGGTTCTTGCCTTGAAATGTCTGTACAAAAATGCTCCTTTTATCTGGTAGTATTTTATCTGCAGGATGGTTAAACAACAGCATGTGGTGTGATGTGATTAAGAACTGGGTCTTTACTGTCTATGTGGATGATGAAAAGAAAAAAAAGTTTAAGAGATTTGCATAGTAACAGTGCTGAGTTGGATATGTGGGACATGTGGCTGTATCTTTCATCTAACTGCTTGGTGAGAGTGTACTGAACAGGAGGAGAGTTCCTTGTTTTGGTTATAGATGGACCAATAACAAACTTGAGAAAAGTTAATTCTTTAAAGCTGTTGTAGGAATTTTGCAATGACTGATTACGTCTGTCATTGTAGATCTAGGTGATGTTTTCAGTTAGTGCATGTGTGTCCCCCTTCTCTCCCCTTCACTAATGTTGCTTTGGTGACGGTACTGTAGTACTGATTCTCCGCTTATTTTGGTACTGGTGCAGGCTGGGAGTGAATTTGATTGAAGTCTGTGGCATTTAACTGTGGAAAAAATACTGATGCAACATTCTGAAACCTTTTTAAAAACAAGATGAGGAGAAAGGACTTTTCACGATCAGTAAAAGCACAGCAGAGTCAGATAGTGTCACTGTCAAATAGGAGAGATAGGATGAAGTTAGTGTGAAGCAGGCAATGGATTTCAACAGGTACAATGATATTTAATGTCTGGGGGCTTGTTACAACAACCTTTGTTGTAACAACCTTTAACAACCCTTTTAACAACCTTGTTACAACAACCTTTGTTGTAACAACAACCTTTACGGGCTATAACCTTCTTTCCATAAGATTGTATAAAACATGCTGCTGTTCTGTGTGCAGCAAAACTATTGAAGCTTGAGTATGGGTGAATGTCCTATGCCCTAGCATTCTGCTGTCGCAATAGGTCCTGTTCCTCATGACGTCTCCCAAAATACCTGCTCCCATCCCCTCTGTTTCCCTGTGAAGCATCTCGAGAGCTTTCTTTACATTTCTACTGCCTGTTTTTGTGGTCAAGAGATGACACATAGTGTGAGGCTCCTTCCATGGTGGTCAGCCTGTGATTTCCATGAGCCTGTGGACCTCTGTAATGGATCACCTTAAATGGCCATTGAGTTTCAGTGTTGACTGTGGAGAGCAGTCAGATGAGGAGGTAGGACGTACACCTCATTCCATTAGGAAGCTAGACTGAAAGTCATGACGTAAGCAAACAGATTTGAAAGAACGCAGAGACCATATCCGTAGCTAACACGGTTAAGTCATTTGTTGTTCGTCTGCAGCAGACGGACTTGTTCAAAAGGTTTGGAATTGGGGCTGACCTCCTCTGTCTGTCTGGTATCAAACTTGGTGTGTGTTTGTCACCGTCCAGCCTGCTGGTATGTTTGTGTATCTCCCGATCAGGAGGACAGAAAAAAGAAAAAGTAGCCATGGCTGTTTTTCGCTGTAGAGTGTATTTTTTGTGTGGAATTGACTGGAATCCTGAAACATTTTTCAAAACTTCGTCATTTCTTTTTATTATCTCGAATATAATCTGGAGATACAGAGAAAGAATAGGGGCAAATTGCTATTAAAGAATAGGGAAAAATCTTGACAGCAATAGTTATTAGGCAGAGGAATAATCTCCCAAGGGAGCTGCTGGAAGCTATCACTTAGATCGTATTAAAACAAGATTGGACAAGGGACTGGAAAATCTACATTAGGGAACAGTCCTGCAATGATAAAGGGAGGGACTATATGACCTAATAGGATTTTTTCCATCTCTGATTTCTCTGATAATGTCAGGAGGACAGCTGCTTCCACAATTATTCTGTGCCCAGATTTTATGATATTGTCTCCCTTTCCAACAGTTGTTCGTTTTAAGTGTTTATTCAGCAGAGGAGGAAGGGAGAGTCAACTAGTGTGAGTTACTGATAACTTAGAAAAATATGGCTGTTTTTGTAGGTTGCCAGCCAGATACAACGATGATTTAGTTACTTAAATTCTTCCTTCAGCCCATTTTCTGAGGGCTAGATTCATTCCATGTAGTAAATGGGCTTAAACACAGGATAGTTCTGTTTATAATTCCTTTCTCGTTTCTTTCTCCCACTCCAGTCCACCTTGGCTTGCCCCCAGTCTCCCAGGGAACTTGTACTGGAAAAGCTACAAAAGAAGCTGAGGAACTAATTTACGGACACCATAAATTCTTCTATTGCTTTTAAAGGCAACAGTTTTGCTGTTCTTTTTACAACCCCCTGCCTGCCTGCGCTTTTATGGGCAAGGTTTGCTTTGCTCATGAAGCATACAGAGCCCTGTTTAATGCAACATCAGTCCTCTCCTAGAAATTGCGATGTTTTATCCCTGACCGTATATTGATAAACCTACCATCTTAAATGGGGAGCAAGGGGTGGCTGGAGTTTACTTTATAGTTTGATTTAAAATGCAGTGTGACTGAAAACCTTTATGGAGAAAAAGGGTTTATTTTAGTCCTTATGCTGTAGCTCTGTTCCTGGTCCATCAATAGCTAAAATCATGCAATAACACAGAAAATAAACACACTTTAAAATAATTGATTTAGAATTATTATTTAAAATAGTTGATTTTTATAACCAGCCATTTCTCTTTTGTCATGCTGCAATCTATTTCTCTGCATTTGGCACTAAAAATATTTTTTCCTCTCTTTTCCTATCACAAGCAGTTATTTATTAATTAAAACCGCAACTTCTGCTAATAAACATAGCATAAAAATAGACAAAATAAGTGTAATTGCCTTTTTTCCAAAAAATATACTGTATTTTGCATGATAATTCAGAGCCTGATACAAACCCCTTTCAATCAAGAAAACGCTTTCCATTTGTTTCATGATCTTTAGTGAGTCTTCTGGCTGTGTTTTACTTGGAGGAGGCAGGGGAAGGTCACCTGCCTCCCAGTCCTTCCCACACGACAAGCCATGCAGAGGCTTGGAAGGCTGTTGAGGTGCTTGGAGGAGCTGTCTGACAGCCAGTGATTCCTCCTGGTCCCCTCCTGGGGCACATGCCTGGGTTATCTTAACATCTGATGTTTAGAAACTCAGTTCCAGCAAACTCTCTATTTGTAAGTGGTCCCTGTATAGTTATTAATTCTTCTGATACAGATTGATTTTTAGCTTTTTTGATCTTCCCTCCATTAATTGATGAACTTGAGAATTTATGGAGAACAGTCTTAGTTCCTCTTAGCTTTTGTTTTGCCAAACTGAATGAGCCAAATTCTCCTCTAACTTGTAAAGACAGCTCCAGGATCTTCTGGTGATGCTGGTGGACCTTCACACAGTCTTCCCAGCTGGAACCACCTTCTCTCAGCATGGGTGGACATTGTACTCCAGATGATGCCTCACCACTACCTTGAGCAGTGATAGTAACCCCTTCCACTGTTTCTAGAGAAAGTACTTGCCCTGGTATGTCTCACACTTGAGAGTGGGTTTTTGTTCTGTGGTTTCATTAACATCGACAGTTTGTCGCAAGATATGACCTAGTGAGGGGGTTTCTCTTCATCTACCGTTTCAGCTATTGATGTTGCTAGAGGAAACCTAGGTTGTTAGAGGAAGCCATCATATCCAAAGATAACCTCCTGGGGATGTTTTGATGGCAAACATGATATAGGCTGTGAGGGGAGGTGTGATTGCTTGGATAGGCAACTGCAGCCCAGTGATGGCCAGGCTTAGCTGCCTCTTAGCAGACCTCCACGACCAACTGTTCTGGTAGCTGATGAACTAACGGGATCTCCTCTGCTACTAGCTGGTGGTTTGAATTTCATGTGAGTAAAAGTTGAGTGTAGTAGCGTGTTTGAAGTTATGCTTTTGGAATGGTCTCTTAGGGCTTATTTACATGCAACTACAACTGTCCTGTGATTTACAGCTGGGCGGCTGTGGTGTAAATGTGTCCTACAAGTACTGGTAAAAACAGCTGTATCATTTCCTAAACATAAAGATGGGTCCAACTGCTGAATCTGACATCCTAACACGGCAGCATGGCACTCAGTATATGTGGGGGAAGAAAGGGTTAACATTTTTCTCGTTTACATGTATGTGTATATATCTAGAAAAGCATAATCAGTGTATTTTTTTAAAAATCTATTAATCATAACCGTATGTTACTTTAAGGGAACAAATGCAGTAGGCACTAGGCAGGAATGAGACTAGAAATGTCAATTATTTATATGTCAATTAAATGCCACTAATACCTCAGTGACTTATTAATTAAACATGAATCTTTTTTTTTTTGGTAGTTTGTTTTTTGGTTTGCCCTAGGGTTGAGCTACTTTTGTTTGCAGCCCCATCTACTTTGTAAATCAATTGCCTTTCCCTTTGCAAAAGCCTCTGTATAGCGGAGAGACGAGACTAATTCTTTACGGCAGGGTGTACAAATTTCTGCCTGCAGTGTGGAATAATGGTTCATTCTGAAATGTCTGTTTCCCTGCTGTTTCGCTAACAGCAAAACCTAGTGATGTGTGAAAGGTACTTGAGCAGCTTATAATATAGGCATTAATACTGAAACGTGCAATGAAACCAGCTCCGTCTATACGAAAGAAGGGTTTCCAGTAGCATGGGGAGCCTCGTGAAGGCTGTCGGAGCAGCAAAAGGATCCAGGTGTCAGTACTAATCTTCAGTTAGAAACTGCTCTCTACACCAGTTCTCCCATCACAAGAGAAGAAGGAAAACTGTTGGAAAAGATACATCTGAATAAATCAGCATTAGCTCTTGCGAAAGGAAACCATCTAAGGTAGGAAACATTAACTAGCGCTCTCAGCGCATCGCGTTTGCAGAGATGCAAGGCGTTCTGCAGCTTGGGAACCGTCTCTGTTTCGATGCCACTTGCATTCGTCTGGGGCTGCTGGTTTGCAGAGGCAGGTTAATCATCAGTGCATCGTATCTGAACTTGGTTGGGTAACTGTAAATTGGCAGTTGACTTAGACTTTCTGCTTTAAAACAGCCATCATTAAATATGCTATCAACAAGCATACAAATAGCAATGCAAATGTTTCTGACTTAAGCTTTTAGCCTTTTCTGTAGCCCAGTTTTATTGTTTTAGATACATTCGCCTTATCTTTCTCTCACCCTCATCCTTTCCCTTTTTCAACCACCTCTTCTCTCCAGAAAGAGATAGAGAACTGCATCTGTCCATGTTTATTATCTGAACTGTTAAAAATTCACAATTGCTGACCCGTCAGGAAAACCCAGTACATATTCAAAGGAACTGTTTGAGTAATTTTTAACCTGTAAATCAGTTTTTAGGTTTATTGAGGAGGAGCACTGAGTGGCATTTGGTGACAGCTTAAGCTATATAGCTCACATTTTTAGCAAAGTAAGGGATTCTGCAAACTCTTTCTGAATAATGCAAAAGAGAAGTTCAGAATTTGAGGGAAACTGATAGAGAAGAAAGAATGACATTTGCAGATTTTGTGGGCTCTTTTTCAGTTGCTTGCTTGCTTACTTTTCTGTTGAGGATTTCTGTCATATGTGTGGAAAAAGTCCCCGGTAGTTCTGCTGTGCATTTGTGCCTGTGTGGGCTTGTACGCGTTAGAGTTTCAGTGCATAGTTTGACTCTTGAGCCTGGCAGATAGGTGAATGGTGTCCACTGCCTTTTCTTATGACGCAAAAATGTATTACCAGTTAACTGTCCTAAACTATCTTAACTGGTTAATGAAAGCATCAAGGCAGTGATTCCAGTAGTCACCTTCTGAGCCTCTGACACAAACAGCACACAGTATGCCAGTTACAGTGCCTTTCCCAGCGTGTTGCTGTGGTGATGCATTGTTATCTAGTACTATCTGCCGGCATTTGAATATTTTGACAATGTGAAACGTAGCACTTTTTGGATGTTTTCAGTTCCTCGTCCCATTACTTTACATAATTTCTTTCATTTCTGGTGGTCTTCTGACTTGTGCCTGGGGCACGCTGCGGTCGGCCAGACTACTGCTCGTCGGTGCCCTGTACCTTCTCATGGTCCAGCCGACAGCACAAGCGCCTCCCTCCAGCTCTCTCCCGTAACCATGACAGTGCTGCGGCAGTTAAGTGCACTTAGTGACCACTGGCTTTGTTGATGAAGTATCTCTGGGATGCTCTGGCCCCTGTGACAACGGTTCTGTGTGTCTGCTAATAGCAGGAAAGAAGCCGATGTGACTCATTTCTTGTATCTTTAAGATTTTTCATTCGACCAACATTCAGCATTTTTTGTGCTTTGTCAAATTTCTTTACCTTCACCGACGTAAGAACTTCTGAATGGTACCTTGAACTGTAAATGTGTGGATGAATCTGAAAGTAGCAACTTCCGACTTCCAGGAAGTACTGTTAATGCCAGTTCTGCATATGACAACGGCATTTCCAGTCCCAGCTAAATTTGGGGATCCAAAATATCAGCCCTTATTCAGGCACAGAATGAGAGACAGCTTCTGTTCTCGTATGTTTGCAGCCGGGATCACCATGACCACCGTGAAAAGAACTGGCTTCATCTGATAAATCACGCTGCCTCTCCAGGACTGTTCAATGTTGGTTGCACCTTCATTCTTCCCATCTGAAATGGGTGGGCTAAGTGCACAGCTGCAAAGTTGAAAAGGAAGGGGAATATGTCTGCAAGTCATCTTTCTCCTTCTTCTCTCCCTCTCCCCTATGAAGGGATGGCAGAAGTGAGAGCCAGCTGCAGCTTGTCTTGGCCCATAAGTGGGTTTTAAGGAGTGGGAGAGGAAAGTGGAAAAGAAATGAAAGAGGTTATTGAGCAAATGAAAAACAGAAGCCTCCTCTAGTCTCAGTGGGTGGCAAGAAAAATTTGCAAAGCTGAGTTGAAAAAGACAAAAGGGGCAGATCTCTCATTGCGTAACAATAGCATCTGAGTGCAAAATCAGTGATTTTAGGCACGACCAGACCATTTTGGTTTACAAGATCATGTACCAGATTCTGTAGAGAAAAATGCACTTTTGGCGTTTTCCAGCTTTTGCCTGACTGTGGCAGGGCTGAATTTACTCCTGAGTCAGAACTTGTTTGCAGATGTCACAGAATGAGATTATATTTATAATAGTGCTGATTTTTCTTTCTAGTCTTTCTTAATTATTCCCTTTAGGCTTTTTAAATTATTTTTTTTATTTCTCCCGCAAGCATTAGAAACTTCTCCTTCTGAGAGTCCGCTATATAGTAAGTTACTATCATTCTGAAATAAATGTCCCTGTTGGTACATTCGATCTGCGCTTTATACCTGGAAGAATAGAGTGTGTGGGAGGCAGTAAAAATGACTCAAATGTGGGTGGGAAGTCTCAAGGCTCTGCAGAGTACAGCAGGATGAGCCAGAACCAAGACAGTGTGAAATAACCGTACATGTGAGACAGCTAAAGCTGTAAGTAATGCTGCAGGTGCATGTATTGAACATTTCCCATGACTGTTTCTTGGCATCTAGTGGGATGATAAATGAATCCAGTAAGGAGAAGATGAGGAGAAGGATTGATTCAAAACATTACACTACATTTATGCTGGTGTAAACCCCGTTAAAAACGGTTCATTTGCCCTGGCACACTGCTGAAGTGACTCAGTGGTGAGTCAGGTCCACTGTGACTAAGATAATTAGTAAGAGTTTTCCTCCACATAATTCTCTCTTTGTCTCCTGGCTCTCACACTTTTCTCTCCTCAGCCCTGTTGTATAACATAAGCAATAGATATTTTGCCAAATACTTCTGCCTTGAAAATGTTGCCTGTCCCTTCATACCCCGTAGATGACATGACGACTGTTTACTAACTTAACCAGTACTGTATGCAACTATTACTGAGTAATCCTTTGAGTTCTTGTAGCACATGCAAAACTATGGCTTTGCTGTAAACGGGAAGGGAGATTTTATGTGGTTACACTTAAAGCTGGTAACTGAGCACAGTCTTCTACTTCAATCAGCAAAGGTTATCTGATTTTCTGAATATCATCACTCTATTTTGAAAATACTCCATAGAATCCAGTTTATGCAGCAAGTGTAGTCCACATACCAAATAACGCCACTACGTGGATGCAATGGCAGAGTTATGACTGTGTGGCCATTGAACAACACTTGATGGTGCAGTGCTGTGCACCTTCACCTAATTTAGTTCTGGGAGGAGGAACTAGAATCTTAGCTCAGCCAAAGCCAGGGAACTGCATATACTTACAGAAATTGTGCATTTGCCTCCATAAATCAGTGCAGTGACTGGTTGAACCATTTAAAGTTGAAATGCTATATCTCATTCAAGAGCTTTATTAAATTTCATAAAGACAAATATCTGGAGTTCCTTTTTATACCTGTATTTCATTATCAGTTTCCTGTACATTTCCTCCACCTAGGAAAAAGAACAGTTCATTCACATAATGCTTAATACTCCAGTAAAAACAGTCATTTGGGGAATGAATGAGGAAGTGTAAACAGGATGAATTAGATACTGACTAAAGGAGTTCAGTGGTTTTCCACCTCTTTTGATTTGCATATTCTGAAAAAAATTTCCCAGTAAAAGTATGTACTCGTCAGTGTTGAATTTAAACTGATAGATAATGAACTTCCTTTACCCGGTGTTAAGATGTTTTTCTCCTCAGATCTACTTATATGAATCCATGGACATAAGCTGAAAGTGGTGGGGGATTCATTTATCAAGGTGTTATATCTTGATTTTATGTTCTATTTCAGTATAAAGTACATCAAACACATCTTGATTTATTTTGCTGCCTTATATTCAGTTATAGGTGCTTGGAGATGCATATGGGATATCTGGGGTCCTGGTGGGCATTCAGCTAAACCTGAGAGCAGTGTGCCCTTGCAGCGATGAAGGCCACCGGCATAGAAGGCAGTTTCAACAGGAATACATCCAGTAGATTGAAGATAACCCCTTTTATTGAGTGTTTGTAAGACCACATGTAGGATACTGCATCCTGCTTTGTGCATTCCCATACCAAAAGATGCTGGGTAACTGAATCTAGTTGGGTGGAGGGCCACCACGATAGTTGAGGGGCTGGAGCACATCTCCCGTGAGGAAATGCTCGGGGAGCTTGGCTTGTCTGGCCTAGAGAAGGGGTAGCTTCAGGGGGACCTAATAGCAACATCGCCATACCTACAAGGAGGCCTTTGAGGGTGTGGAGACAAGCTCTTTACTGAGGTGGATGGTGGGAGAGCAGGAGGTAACTATCATAAATTGAAAGAGAGGAAGTTCTGACTGGATAAAAAGAAAAAAAAAGTCACTGTAAGGATGACTAAGTACTGGAGCATTCTGCCCAGCGGTTGTGCAGTCTCCATCATTGGAGGTTTTTGGTATCTGACTGGACAAATACCAGAACAGACTGGTCTGAATTGAACATCAGCCTGGCTTTGAGCAGGAGCTTGGATTAGATGACCTACCTCCTGAGGTCCTTTCCAATATGAATTATCATTCTGTGGTCCGCTTGCACACTTACTGACTTTAAACTGAATTACATTTCTACTATTAGCTGTACTACAAAGTGCACCTGAAGAAATCTCAGTGCCCTTTAATGAAGGAATGTGAATGTCCATGGGACTGAAAATTATTCAGGAAATGGAGGCAAAGTATAGAAAAGAGAAGTTATTGTCTCACTGAAGTTTTAAACTTCTGCCCATCACAACAGTACCTAAGCATTTTTCCCCTTCCCATCCCAAAGGGTTACTCCCTTCCACTTAAACAGAGAGCAGCAGTCCAGTCATATGTCTTTTATAAGAGCTTTAGTCCTTCATTTCAGGGTGAGAAGCTGCCTGATGGAAAGACTTACTGATTGTCGTTGGTTTTGTGCTTTATTCTGTTTCCCTTTGCTTGAACAGGTGGTTGTCTGGTGATGACCCAACTCTCCAACAAATTTGTTCCATGCGAGAAGCTTTTAACTAAGAATGCTTTATAACAGTCTTCTATTGGCTTTGTTTCTGGGTCATACAACTGCACTGTGCCTTGGCATACCAGCAGGCTTGGTGTTTTGTAGGCTGACTTCCATTATCTTTGTTCAGGATAGGACGCAGTTAGGACTTCATTTGGAGATTTTAGAGTATGAGGATGGAAGGATTTGGACCTACCTCAATAGATAACACTCAGTGGTAATAATGCACTATCACAGAAACCTGTTACACATTTAAAATGGAAAATATTCTTTGATATGATTGAATCATAGCAGCAGTCTAACCTTTTCTCACTTCCACAAATTTTCTCCCAGCAGTAAAACATGTCTGTTACAGCTGTGCATTTTCGTAATGAGATAGATTTTTAAATTTTTTTTTTTTTCAGGAAAAAGTTTACTGAAAACTTTTCTCAGTGAAGGAACCAAATAATTACAAGTTTATTTAACACATTAAATGATTTTGTCAACTTTCTTTCTTCCCTCTAAATTGGAGAGGTACGAATTTGATGGGTGGACTGATCTGTGGATGAGGAATTGGTTGGATGGTCTCATCCAGAAGGTAGTGGTTAACGGCTCAATGTCCAGATGGAGATCAGTGACAAGTGGTGTCCTTCAGGGGTCTGTATTGGGAACAGTACTGTTGAGTATCTTCATCAATGACATAGACAGTGGAATCAAGTGCACCCTCAGCGAGTTTGCAGACAACACCAAGCTGAGTGGTGTGGTTGACACATCTGAGGGACGGGACACCATCTGGAGGAACCAGGACAGGCTCGAGAAGTGGGCCCATGTGAACCTGATGAGGTTCAACAAGGCCAAGTGCAGGGTCCTGCACCTGCATTGGGGCAACCCCCAGTATCAATATATGCTGGGGTATGAAGGGATTAAGAGCTGCCCTGCCAAGAAGGACTTCAGGGTAGTGGTGGATGAAAAGCTGGACGTGAGCTGACAATGTGCACTCGCAGCTCAGAAAGTCAACTGTATCTGGGCTGCATCAAAAGAAGCATGGCCAGCAGGCTGAAGGAGGTGATTCTGCCCGCGTACTCTGCTCTGCTGAGACCCCACCTGGAGTACTGCGTCCAGCTCTGGAGCCCTCAGCACAGGAAAGACATGGACCTGTTGGAGCAGGTCTGGAGGAGAGCCACAAAAATGATCAGAGGGATGGAACACCTCTCCTATGAGGACAGGCTGAGAGAGTTGGGGTTGTTCAGTCTGGAGAAGAGAAGGCCCCAGAGGGACCTTATTGTGACCGTTCAGTACTTACAGGGGGCTTATAAGAAAGATGGGGACAAACTTTTTAGCAGAGCTTGTTGTGATAGGACAAAGGGGTGATGGTTTTGAAGTAAAAGAGGGAAGATTTAGACTAGATATAAGGAAGACATTTTTTACACTGAGGGTGGTGAGGCACTGGAACAGGTTGCCCAGAAACGTGGTAGATTTAACATTCAAGGTCAGGTTGGATGGGGCTCTGAGGAACCTGATCTAGTTGAAGATGTCCCTGCTTATTGCAGGGCGGGTTGGACTAGGTCACCTTTAAAGGTTCCTTTGAACCCAAACTATTCTATTATTTACTAGCTACTTTACTAAGTGAGTAGTGTGGTCACATAGGATGTAGTTAGACTTCACTGGTGAGAGAATCATCAGAAATCTTGAGTCTTCTTTCCAGGACTCATCTTACGCTTGGAGCTCTAGACTGCTCTGGTTCAGTCCCTCATGTGTCAATCCATAAGCAGTTGTCACTCATCAACTGCAGTAAAAAATGACATCAGTCACACTCCTAGCAACGGCATGAGATTCCAGACAAGCAATGGCATTGTGATAGAGTTACAATTATTATTCATATCATCTTTTATTATAATTCTACCACTTCATCAGTTATTGCAGCCAGAGCTAGAAAATGAGCAGAAGTTTTCGCTGAGCTGTCTGCAATAACGTAGTATCTTTTTCCTGAGTGATGACAGCTAATTTAAAACCCAACCTTAACTAGATAAGGTTATTCCTTCTGGTATGAATTACTCTAGTTTTGCTAGCGTTGCATGTTTCCCAGGCCTGGTGTTCATACTGCTTTGCAGACTTTAGGATAACAACCCTTACCGTCTTCAAATTGTGCTTTAAATTATGTGATTCACATTTGTTGCACCAGGTTCATTCTTCTTTTATCTAGTTCAAGCCCTGAAGTTATGAGAAATGAGAAAAGGAGGTTGTATGTACTTTGTTGCAGAGCGTTCTGGTCCTGTTTTAAGTGAAGCTTGGGTTTACTTGTTGATGTGCTGTGGGACAGGTAGCAACACTGTGGTACCCTCCATGCTTAGGGCAGGGAATGTGGGGAGGTCCTCAGCTCTGCTGGGAGAACGTTCCTCATGTTGACCCAGTCCAGACGGCTCTGCCTGCTGTGCAGAAGAGATTTACAGTTAAAAGCGGTCCCTCATACCTAAAGGGAATGAAGATTCATAATACTTTGTCTCAGAGTGTTAAGGACTGTTTTGACTCCACATTTAAATTATACGCCGTGACTTAATTTGGTGACTGTGGAAGGCTGGCGTAGTTGGTTGAAGAGAAATTAAACTGTTGATAGTGTACCGTGTTCCTAAGGACACACTTTGGTATTCAGGTTTGAGAAAAGCTAAGATGAGTATTAATCTTTATATTGATCTTCATAATAATACTGTCTTCACATCTGGATGCCTGGGCACAAGGACCTGGTGCAGTCTTGAAGCAAATGTAGGATATTAAGAAGGTTTCTTACAATCTACCACTTGAACCATAAGAGATGAGTGTCCCTTCTGTGCTACGCGTGTGTTGATATTTTAGTAAACACTGAGAAAACAATCTGTCAAACTAAGCTTTCAAACTGTGCAAAGAAGAAGTAACCATATGGTTAGGAATTTGTTTGCTGCGTTAAACTCGCTCACAGCAATATAACCAAGAAAAGAAAAAATAACGAGGCCATTATTACAACTAAACTGAAAACATGAAACAGTTGCTGCCCTGAGTTTACAAAATTTCTGGGTTCTGCTGCAACCGATTGTTCGTCTATGAGATCTGAAAGCCTCCTTGGCATGTACCCAAGTGGGGTTATAGTTTGCAACACACCCAGGTCTGAATATAGTTTATGGTATCTAATCAGGCTAACTGTATAAAGATATCAGGGAGTATTATTAGTTAATTTTTGTATCAAGTCCCTAGTCTCAGACTCAGCTATCACCTCTCCTTTAGAAAGATGGTGTGATCTGTTTTAAACACTTGAAGTGATGAAGAAACTGCCATGTTTTGTCTTCTGCGCTTTGGTTAGAAGAGGGACATCATAAAATAAAAAATTAAAAGGGGAAACAAAGAAGGCTGTCAGCACTTTCAGCTATATAAATGCTTTGAGTATGTCCCATTTGAATTCAGAGGTAATTATACAAAATCCATTGGAGTTATGCTGATGTAAGCATCAACAAAAGGATCACTACACCTTTTCCCACGATTTTTCTTTTTATAATTGTATCTAAATTATAAAAAGAGGTTGCTTTCTGCCATTCTACAGCTAGTTGATATTACTTACTCTACAGAGTGAATTAAAATGATGTATTTGGTTTTGCTGTTAAATTTAGGGAAATAGATTTTATTCTGTGATGCATCCAGGTTATCTGAGAATGTGCTCCGACAGTTTATTTTAGCAAAGGAGTAATTGAATCCCCCTAGAGAGTGATATCCTGGGAATTGTATCAGCTGTGCTGAATCAATTGAATTACTGAGGCTATGCATTGCATTAGCAATGCTTGTGCAGTACAAATCTTCTAAGGGAAATTATATTTCTCTTCAGCTTGATACTCCAAATTTAAGTTTATCTCACGATAGTTAAACAACCTTCTGTGCTTAAACACCTGCAGCCACTCAAGCAATTTTAAACTTCTGGTTTAAACCTGGTACTGATAGTTCACGGTCTGATACTTTAAGGTGTTCATACAGGAAGCAGTGACCATCTTCATGTCTAAAGTTGCAGAAATCGCCCAGCAGTCTCCAAAAAATAACACCACAAAAAGAAGAGTGAACTGGAACAAAGCTATTTTCAAAATGGCAATTCTGATGTGATATGTTGCTGATATTGCTGATTTAAAACACAGCAACAGGTTTTCGGGGGTGGACCAAGTTAACACTGATGATGTAAAACCGGAGGTTCTTTAACCTAAATTTATCACACTCCTGTGTTTGATATTGTGAATGACAAAATAGCCCCCAGACACAGTTTTGTTCTTTAGAGTAAATACCTCGGAAGGCTTTGACATTCAGTCAATGAAAAAGAGTAAGACAAGTCATCCCTACAGTAACAGTGTTCAGTGTCTAGATTAGAGATTTACAGTGCAATGCTGTGAGAGCATATTTACATGCTGAAGACAGTGGGGCAATACTGGGTTGTAATTTCTTAAAGATACATGCAATGCCCTTTCAACCTTTTCCAGATAAACAGGTTATGAGACCGTCTACATGGGCCAAAATTTGCTTATTTTTAACTCCAGCAGAACTTCTACTGAAGTCAGACTTAGCTTAACTTTAGGTTAAGCTTAGTTTAACTTAGCTCTAAGCTTTAGAGTTACTTGGTCTCCTGGCTTTTGTTCATAATGGAAGTGGCATTGACCTTAAGGCACTTAAACCATGGGCCGTTCTGCCTATCACAGAAGACTGGGGAGTCAAAGAGGAGGAAGGAGATCCCAAGATTTGGCTTTCAGTTCTGCAGGGGTTTTGAAGAGTGAGGAGTGCTGGGAGCGTGTGCAAGAGCTGGCTTTGGGCTGTTGAACTCTGTTTTGTAAATATCATCTGGAAGATGGGGTAGGGGTGCAGTTTGGAGGTGCTGGCCCATGTCGTTCACTCAAGAAGAGCACAAGTAACTGAATATTATTTCTGTCACTGGCTCAAACCAATGTTGCTTTGTGGTGCTGCTGTCCTTGCCTGTGGGAAAGAGAGCAAAGAAGTTTGCCCACAGGTCAGCCATAGAATTGCATTTTGGCCAAGCTACCAAAATTGAGTCCTGCATAAATCTTGTGATCCAGGAGCCTTCGCTTTCTTTTCTGATAGTCATCTGAGGTTAATTTCACCCTTGTCTGTGTTACACATTGATGGTCTGGCATAGAAAAGCCCTTGCTCCTTTTAGCAGGTAGGTGTCTCCTGTTGAAAAGCACACTGAGGACAATGGTGAAACAGTTTAAATTAATGGGTTTATAAGGTAATTGGAAATTTAAATTTATGAAAATTGATGAGTTACTAAGCTGTTCGGACCAAATTTAGGGCTTTGTCCTGTTCTCATTCCAATCAATGAAAATTGTATTAAATTATGTGGATTAATCTCAGAACATTGGCAAAACTCCTGGCTTGTCTGTGTGAGGGAGTTAGTGCACGGGACCCAAAAGTGTCGGCTCTGAACTTACAGTCCTATAGGCATGCCACACACATTCCTCATGGAAACCGTTTAGTACCCATTGCCATTTCAAAGCAGATACAAACATTCGTTGCACAAGATGGTTCTTGTGGGATATATTCAGTGGGATCACGATGAACATACAGTTGAGTTGCAAATCCATGCTCGAGGTTATGACATCCCAACTTCCTTGTGCAGGTAAGTCCTAAGCTACTTTGCACTCAGTGCACAGTATGGTTGTTTACAGGGAAAATGTGTTCACTATATAAAATGGTTTCTATTCTGTAAATTCAGATACTTAATTATTGCATGTTAGCATTTTTGTGGAGGCAAGACCCTAATTACGTTTTAAGTCATGAATTGCCTATAAACAAAATAAGTATTGTGGTTGTAAGAGATTGTTGAACTAATTGGCCTTAACCAATTTACTCTAATTAGTCATATTCTAGAGGATGAAGGAAAAACTCCTCATAATGAAGTTTCTAAATTGATCAGTGTAGTTAATCATCTGTGCCTTTTTTCCCAAACAGGCAGGAGAAAAACATTATCACCCAACCTGCGCACGATGTGTCAGGTGCAGTCAGATGTTTGCAGAAGGAGAAGAAATGTATCTTCAAGGTAAAAACAAAACCAACCAAACAAAACCCACCCAAACCAGTTAAACTTGGCAGCATGGCCCTCTTGCCCATACCTGCTAGCATGGCTGAGCTATTTTGTATGTATTCTTGCTTTATAACTACCAAAGAAAGTGAAAAATGTAATGTGTAGGCTAAGAAAAAGCAAAAACAAACCCTTGTTGCTTCTTACTCACCTATTACTTCTCTCAGTTCAAATCCAATAGCAAGTGTGAATCACAGAAAGGATGAGTGGTGTCATTTATTTCCTACAGATGGAAGTACTTGACAGTGAAGATTATAAAATTTTCCATTTACTAAAAAAATGTGATTTTCTGCAGTGATAAATGGTCCAGGTGAAAGTTAAAACGCGTGTGGGGCAGCAGGTTCCCTAAAGCTGCTGTTGCAGTCCTAAGACCAGTTCTGTACCCATTGCCCATTTGGGTGTGAGGAGAAAATCTGAAGGTCCTTACCTGAATTCCCCTCAGTCAGACCAAAGTGCCCTCAGAGGGTGCAGAAGAGGATGTCATGGAGCTGACACCCTTACGACACAATATGCCTATACCTTACATATCCGCAAGCTTGCACGGGAGAAATTCAGTGTTTCTTGTCAGGGAATTTCAGTGGTAATAGAGAAGGACTTGCACAATAATTTATGCAATGGAAAAGGAAAAAAAAAACAGATACGAGCTAAAATCTATATTTCATATGTAGCGACGTTTAGCTGTACTAAACTGATCAAAGAAAACAATGTCTACACAGTTAAATGCAGGGTCAGACACCAGAGAAAATGAAGGCTTTCGCCTATGTCTTTGACTGGTAGTATCTTTTCACAGGAAAACAGAAAAGAGAAACTCAGTAGGATGTGGGAACTGCATGGCTGGTGTATTATCCTAAAATCACATGCTTGCCCAGATCTGTATTACAACTTCGCAATTGTCCACAGTTTTCCAGAAGCGTACTTTGAAGTCATTCATTAGGCTGGAAAAAGTTAGACTTTATTTAAAACACAACAGTGGTCTCAGTAAGATCTAATTATAATTTAGTGCGTTATTTAAAATGACAATTTTATTGTCATTTTGGTTTGCAACAAGAACTAGCTCATTAAAGAGCATAATGATCCTTGTCTGTGCTGATGGATTCTCCCTCAGGAGCCAGAAAATGCTGTGGTTCTTCCAATTGCAAAGTAGCTTAGCAGTACTAAAATCCCCTGGGAAATCAATGCTTTAAAAAGATACCAAACTACAAATTTGTTTCTAGATTTCAAACCTTCTGAAACTGAGTTGCAAATGAATCTTCTTTTTACATTCAGTTTGTAATAAGGGTGGATATTTGTTAGGTTTTGTGCTGCTTTTTAATTCAGGTAGTTGCAAAGTCTGCTCAGGTCCTGTTAATTTGGACCCATCTTACTCACTTTATTTTCTAATGCATGAAACATTCATACCAGCTTACTTTTTGTCTTCACGTGAAGAGTAGTTTTCATTAGAGACTGGTGCTAACTTCATGAAAGGTAAAGGTCCGTGATCAGGTATTTGGATTGCCTGACCTGATGTGTGAGATAATAAAAAAGGTCAGAGCCCGCCCAGGGTTTTATAACTAATTTTTCATCCGCTGTAAAGTTCCTTTAGATGTTGTATGTTCCTTAGCAGAAATTGAGTCATCAGTGCTCATCCAGCAGATGACTTTTGGGTGAAAGGACTCTCTCTTCTGTGTGAAAAAGTTTCCCAGCCAGTTTTGCTTGAACACAGATAGGAGTAATTAAAACAAAAAGTTGTTCTAAATACTTCTTAATACCATTGGGAAGATTTACATCGACTTAGGCAGCAGTTGGGACAAACGTTTTCAGTGGGCAAGCTCAGACCTGCTCGTAATTGGAAGATAAATTAGCATTAAATTTAAAAGTGCTATAAAGGTGTTTCTTAGTGGTTCAGTCCCCAAAAACTTAAGTAACTTAGTAAACGTAACTTATCCGGTCTGTCCTTACAGATAATCTTTTACTGCATAAATCTGTGTTTATTTGGGTTATTTTTGTGAAATAAATTCTAATGATCTCCATCTGTCTTCTGGGAAACAGACTTTCTGTTTCTCTCTTGTTTCCGAAATCCACTGGTTAGAAAACTATCAAGCTGCAGTGAAAACAAAGCATTTCCAATAAATCTTCTTGATGCTCTCCACCCAGTATAAACATGAAATATTTATAATGCAAAGGTTCTCAACTTCCCATTTAGTCAGGCAGAAGTTGCAGTGTACTCACATTATTTAACTGTGCAGAGCTTGAGTTTGTGACTTGTCCAAGCGCAGACTGGCATAAACATAAAGGTTTCTTTTTACTATTAAAATTTACAAATAATTCTTTCATTTTATATAGTTACACGTATTCCACTTCCTTTGAACACTGAGTATTCAACATTGTGTTCAACTTTTTAATTTTTTTTTCCTTTGTGACTAATGCAAAGCTATTAAGTTTCTTTCTCATGCTTGATGTTTACTTATATCTCTACAGTTCATAATCCTCTCTTCAATACTTACATGCAGTAGAGAATTGGTTAATTCTGTATTTTCTGCTTCCTCCAGGGTGGATATTCCACTGAATTTGGGCAGGTCTTAGTATTTGACTTATGAGAGACAAACATGTAGGAAGTGCAGTGAATAATTCAGAAATAAAGACAGGATTTTCAGCTAGTGCTGAATGCCACAATACTATTCCATCCCATCACAGTGTGCTACTTAGCGTGTCCTGAGCCAGACTATTACAAGAATACGTGTAATAAGGGTAAGAGGAAATCCTAGCTACATATAAGGGGGAAAAAACTTACCGTGACAGGGGAACACATTGCCCAGAGATGCTGTGGGATCTCCGTCCTTGGAGATATGCAAAACTTGGAGAACATCCTTGGAGATGTTCAAAACCGACCTGGATGCCGTCCTGTGCAACCTGTTGTAGGTGACCCTGCTCTGGCAGGGGGGTTGGACTGGATGATCTCCAGAGGTCCCTTCCAACCCTGACCATTCTGTGATTCTGTAAGACAACTGGGCACAGCCCTGAGCTGCCTGCTGTAGTGGGACCTGCTCTGAGCAGGAGGTTGGGCTGGAGGAGCTCCAGAGATCCCATATCACACTTCTTAGGACTCAGGTTATGACGTTTATCTCACATATTGAAGTACATGTAGCTTTCTGAAGTGCACCCAGCCTTTAAAACGTATGTGATCAGGCGTACTGATACCGAGAAGTTGTCAGTTTTAGCTTTGAAAGTATCAATGAAATGGGGACTGCAGTGGAATCAGTCAGTGTGCTGTGTCTTAGAAAACCTTGTAGGAAGGTTTAATAAGGGTCTCATTTTAAATCTTCTTATTGTGGAACTGAATTAAGAAGAACTTGAAATTTACTTTCCAGGTACATCCATTTGGCATCCAGTTTGTAGACAGGCTGCAAAGGCTGAAGAAAAAAACAAGGTAAAAAGACCATATTTTTACCCAGTGTTATTCCATTGCCATATTTTTCTCTATCCCTTTTTTTGCAGTGGGCATGGAGGGAAGGATTTGGATTGTTTTCAGTACTGTAATTTTAAATTGTAAATGACAGAAATCCAGTAGGTTAATGTAATGTAATAACATAATATAAATATTCTGCTTTTACTTAGTGACTAAAGCTACAAGTTCAGGAGAATGCTGACCTAAGAGTTATGTGTGTAAACTGCATGAGGAAAAATGTGAAAATATGAATAAGAAAAAACAAAGTTAATTTTTAACTTCTGTCTGATTATGATGTGATTGATGCACGACTTCTCTTTTTATGTGGCTCTACACTTGAAAGATCAGAGGACTTTCACTTTGTTTTTACAAAAAAAATCTCTCCTTGGAATTTTTTTTTTATTATTTGTTTGTAAAATGTTGGCAAGCCAGCCCCAACTTAATTTAATCTCTGGCTTTAAGTACCTCCTTAAGTTGGATGATTTGTGCATCTGTCTGCGTGCAACGGGAAGAGGGGGGAGTTCTGGCAACTTTAATAATTACAAGGTTAGCAGATGAATAAGCTGCCCCTAGGAAATGAAGAATTAATCTGTAGCCAGGGAAATGATCTCTCTGAAGTGGTGGGACTACCTCATTTAACGTGGAGGCCAAGGACAGGGTTTTTCAGTTCTGATGTTCTCTGATGCTCCAAGTGGTACCCTTGGTATCCTTGTTCGAAAAAGCTCTGCTTTGATCCATCAAGGCTTGGATGGAAGACACAAGTCAGAACAGCAGGCAGCAGCTATAAAAAGAGTGTTTACAAATAGGGTATGTTAGCAAGTGCAACTTTGACTAAATTACAATTTTGAAAAAAAAAAAAAAAAAAAAAAATTGGTTTGGGCTTTATCCTGAAGGATCTTGGCTGTATTTTTTGTACCCAAGTGTTTGGGAAGTGATTGCTCTGGTATTCTTCATGGTGAGCTCTGAATATCAAATAAGTAGTGTTTCAGTATAAAATGTATTGTTTAATATATCTGTATTTAAAATTGTCAAAATAATTTAATAAGTGCTGCTGATTCAACTTAATACTATTAAGCATTATTTTAGGCTTCCTAAGGATTTTATTCTGGCTGAGTAACTGAAATTGCAAGCCTAAAACCCTATGTAATTTATCGAAAACATATTAGGTTGGAGTTTCTTTTTTCCCTCCTTCAAAGAAACGCAGTGGACAAAGTTGTACTGGATTCCTACTGACTGCCTTTTCCTCACAAAGGCAAAGAAAGTGTACTTGTAAGAAACTGTAAAGGCTGACTCATTTATAACACATCTCTCCAAGTGCTGGGAGTCTGCCCTGTCCCCAGCAGAGAGGAAGACATCTGTATCTGAAAGTCAGTGGGAGTTTTGCCTGAGTAGGGGAAAAAAAAAACAACAGAATGGAGCTCAAAGAACTTTTCCACGTCTAGTCATTTTTCCTTTTCTTTGGGTTTTTCCTGTTTTTTTGGTCTTTACGTTCATTATTGAAAAAATAAACCAAGAAGAAAGGGTACCATTTCAAAGAGGGTAGTAATGGACTTTTCAATATAACTTGAGTTGAGAATGGGGTATACTGGTTGAGAAATTTTCTGGTCAACCTTTGCAGTTTGTTGTTTTTAAAAGTTGTCTTTCTATATATTTATATAGATATATGCACAGCATGTAATTAAAGTAGGTGACAAAGGCAGACGGAGTAAGTGGCAGCACGCTCCAAAACTTTGGAGATGGAGTGGAAGGGAAAAAGAAGTTGTGAAAGATAGTGACTGCAAAAAGAAAAATTATAGGGGAGTGAGATTGTAAGCAGAAGGGATAAAGCTGGAAAAGACAGCAGAAATCAAGGTCAGAAGAGAAAGAATAAGGATTATTAAAAGGCATAAAGGAGTAGAGGTAGGTGGAGGGAGAATAAAAATGCGTAGTATGGAGAAAAGAACTGAACAGAAGCAATGGAATCAACTGAGATGTGAGTTTTTATTGGAAAAGCTAGGAGATTATGTACAGCACGTGTGCACTGGGGATGATAAAAGGGGTAATGGATCGTGCAGAGAAGAAAGAGCTTGTGTGAGATGTGGAACGAGTAGGCTTTAATCACCAGGAGAATAAATGGGATGATTTGTGGGAGTAGCTGAATAGTGTAAGGAAGCAGGGAAGCAATCTGCAGAAGTACCTTAAAAAGATGAGATCTACACTTTGATTGCAAAAGCTGGACATTTTAATGAATTATAGTTGTTCTTAAAAACAAGAGGGCCCCTGAAAAAACTCCAGGAATTTATTAAGAGTTACTAAATATAGTCAGCCAGGTATGTTATGTGTTTTAAGGTCATGCTACACTGTGTGATCTTAAAACACAATCCACTGATGGACATGATACAGAAAGAAACTCTGAAGCTTTATCTAGGGAATCACAAGGTTAATCCAAAACTGTCATTTGACTTTAACAGGGTTTAAAACATTGAAATAGTGCAGGTTTATTTAGTGTTTTTTTTTTTCTCATTGGACCTCCTGTAGGGACATAATGAAAGAGAAGTATGGTTTGCATGTGACATCAGTGCATTGTTGACACTTCCATGTCATTTACAAAAGTTCTAGAAACTTGCAGTATGCTTTAACTATGCAGAAGGTCAATGCAATTACACTGTCCGTGTTGAATGATCATCTCAACAGCAGCCACAAGTATTTCTCAGAGAATACTTTATTTCCATGCCAGTGTTTGCCTTGTTCCCTTGGACCTTCTGAGCTCGTCCAGAGCCTCAGTGCGACACAACTGAAAATGAGGGGGAGAAAATTCCCAAATCCCAGGCAGACATGCCAAAACAAATAAACTGAATCTTTTTTTATACGGATAAGTATCTCCATATACTGTCTCAGAGAAGTCCATAGGACTATTTAGGCTAAAGAAGGTCTGTGGAAGGATAGTTGTGATCATTGAGTTTGTTTGCTCTGCTCACACAGTACGGTACAGATATATTCACATATTGCTTCTAAAAGCTGCTAAATATTTCAAGCAAAGACTGGAGTAGTAAGAAGGATACTTCCTTGACCTGACAGCTTAATAATGCTAAAATCCTTATAAGGGTTTGAACAGTTGTAACTTCCAGTTGAGAAGTGCCAGCCTTCGGTGGGGCAGTAATTGGCAGTCATTCAGAGTGCATGGAAAAAATACGTACTTTTTGCAATCAGGGACAGATTTTTCCATAGATGGAGAAGAGTATTTTATGATGAATTAACATATCTGGGTAAAAGAGGGTATAAACCCATTGATTTCATAGTAAGATTTGTTTAAACTTCAATTATGAATGTCAGGTCTGTTCGCTCATGGTTTATATCATTGTCTCTCCCAACCCTTTGTTATTTAAAAGTAATTATATTTTTCATCACAAAGGAATCTACCAAAAAGAAAACAATAAAGGTCTGCCACTCTGAATGCCAGAATGATTGAAAACAGAACAAAACCAGTTGAGCATTAAAATTAACCTGGTAGTGTTACAGTGGGAGAGGGGGAAGCTCACCTGTTGGGTGCCTCATTCAGGGTGCTCTGCAGGATGTCGTGCTGTTTGCTGTGAGTGAGTGGCATAGTGGTGTGACATGTTCCGGAAGCAATATAGATTAGTTTGATGGTATAATCTTAAAGTAAAAATTGCTGTCACCGTATCATCTTGTGACCCTGGACTCAGAGCTGCTGTAACTTTGCTTGTTCCTGATAGTGCCCAAAGGCTGTCCTGGCAGTCCAGAAGTGCTCCATTTCATTCTGAAGAGAGGGGAAAAGAAAATCCCATGTAAAATCATTTTTGCATTTCCAAAGGTCAATTTGATTGACTAAAGGTCGTCTTTTATTTTTAATTCTTTGGTATGCCTGTATGTTTTGAGCTCGCTGTGATATGCCATTTGTGAGTGGTAAAAGTTAAATTAAACGAAGTGTCTTGTACACTTTTTTAAGTAAGTTATATTTTTCCCTCCCTTTCCTCTATTTCTTATCTGCTTCACTTCTCTTATCCTGCCTTAGGAAACGAGGACTTCATCTGAGAGTATTATTTCTGTACCTGCTTCAAGTACATCAGGTTCCCCAAGCCGTGTGATCTATGTGAGTATTTCCTGGTGAAATTCGTTCAGGGAAAACCCTGTGCTTCCTCCTACAGTTTAGCACATCGTGTGGAAAGCTAGTATCTCCAAACTCCTGCAGTTGGTGATTCCTCTAAAATGGAATTTACTTTCTCATGTTTAAAACGTTTGAATACTGCATTTACCATAATGGCATTCTGGCAGTTCCCTGTTATTTTTTGTGGTGTATTTATAGCACTTACATTACCGCTAGAGCTGGCTTATACCAAACCATGCAAAATACCACAGTGCTTTCTAAAAAGAAAAGTTTAAGTAAACAGTACAGCCCACAGGTAGATTACAAGCCTAGATTTGAACACAACTTGTCTAAATCGAGCTCTTGAGCCTGCATCTGATTGCTTATGAAAATGCTCATGTGTGTGATTGCAGGACTCGGGCCTTGACAACTGCCAGTCCCTAACCTCAGGGGACCTTTGATGTGTTTATGGTCTCAGAAGCGCTAGCTCTGGAAAGCTCATAGAGAGAATTTAAAATAACAAGTATGATAAAAGCTTATGCTGAGTATGTTTTCTTTCAATACCAGGTGTACCTTGCTTGTCATAATTGCTGTAGCTAATGTTCACGGTCGAATTCTCAAGGCTGCTGCCAATAGGTGAAAAGTATCCACAAGTGTAGCGTGTTCCATACAAAGATGTCTTGGAGAGCTTCAGTATTCCCAAGGCTATTCTTTGTCCTGTCCAAGTATTGCTCAGGTAGGCAGGTCTTTCTCATCCGATAGGATCATACGCAGAGGGAATTGCTGGAGATGCGATTCACTGCCGGACAGGTTATTGTAGAAAGATGAAGGGCTTTTATCTACTACACAGAAACAAGCAAAAGAGTGCTTTGAAGCCAAATTTGTCTTTTTTCTTCAATTAAAAATTATTTCAAACGCAATATATACCCGTTAACTGAGTAAGGCTGAACTAGAAGTGTTGAAACTGCCCCTTATCTAAATACCCATCAGTTTTTCTGAGTTCTCCTTCCAGTAGAGCTCCGTGCTGGTGGATACCAGTGGTATATTCCCCGTAAAAAAAAAAATGTCGTTGCCTCGACTCCTGTGAAGACAATTCATTGTGCTAGGAGCCTATTATGTAAGTGCTTTCCTGGTCTCTATCTCTCCAGCCACAAACCACTTTATTTTTAGAAGCATGATCATTTTTCTAATATTTATATGGTTTTAGTGACATTTATCTAATTGTTGGATGGTACTGTTTTTCTTGATGTTTGTGATTACAGCTTTAAATATGCTTTACAGGCTGTTAAAAGTCAAGGACAATCCTCCGTTCTTTTTTTCAAAGGATATCATTAAATCGGCACACAACTCTAATGTTTGTTATTGCAATATACTTTAGAGGCAGCTGGGACTGGGAAAGAATAAAGCTGTCTAGCAAATACGAGTCAATTAAGAAAAAAGATTCCCCAGAAGTGTGCAAGTTCTTGGTGTATCTGTCTCATCTCTGACTGCTTAATTGTCAAAGCTGTGAGATTGATTAAATTCTCTTTTGGTTTTCATGAACAGGAAAGTAAAAAAAATTAAAAACATCTTATTGGACTTTCACATTATCAAAATAATTCTTTGGCTATCTTTTGCATCTGTTTTGTATTACAGGAGTGTTATGACATACAGACATGCTTAAGATTTGTCTGGGGTCCTTTTGTGATTGGTTTTACCAAACCTAAATTCATGGTGCCACTGAAAGGCAGGTCCCACCCACACATGGCCCTGTTCCTCTCCAACCATGTCTCCCCGTCTCCTCTTTGGTGCTATTACTAGTGGGTACAGAGGAATGATCAGTCATATTTGAGACCAGATTCAGCTAGAAAATAACCTAGGAAAAAGCTCCAGCCAACCGGAGAGGCAAAAAAAGACCCAGCCATCTACATGTCTCTAATGTTAATGTAGAAGGCAGAGCAGAGTAGGAAGGCGCACGCAGGACAGCCGCTTTCCGCAGTAACAAGGATTCAGATCATTAAACCCAATAGCAAAACTGTGCCTTAACAACTGGTGAGATCTGTGAAGTATCGTGTTGGACAAAAGAGAATTCAGAGAAAACTGTTAAAGCTTAGGAACCGTGAATCTGTTGTGCTCATTCTTTCAAAGGCATCAAGTCAGAGCAACACAATCATTCTGAGCAACACACTATCTCATGGGAAACAAGTTCCTGGGTCATGGTTGAGTGGTC
>NW_009649619.1:2307004-2367584 GCF_000708025.1 Charadrius vociferus
CAGCCCGTTTACTAAAGCTGTACTTCTTTTTCTTCTTCTGTTGATACCAGACTTTGGTGTCTTCTTGCACAGAGAGAGGGCATAGGCCAATGCCCTTTGAAGTTAATAGGCATCTTTTCATTAACTTTAGTGATGGATGGATTCTGTCTAGACTGAAGTTTACCCCAGGGCAGACATCCCCCCAGAGTCCTTAAACATCAATTAAAAACCAGTTAATTTCTAAAATATGCCATTAAATAGGGCTTAAATAAAAGTCCTTCATTATACTTATCTAAATTTTCTGAAGAAAGAATTACAAGCTCCTTGCAAAGATGTATTTATCTGGAAGGTTAGGTTACATAGCTGTGTTGTCATACTAAGAACAGAAGTTACGTTATATTTTTATACAAGATCATATTTGCAATTATACAATTATAAAATTACATATTCCAAATGAAATAGATATTCTAAACTTAGAGCATGTTTTTTAGCAGAATCCAAAATACGAGATCACTGAAGAAATGGCTTAAAGCCTCTTAGCTCTAATTTGAGCCTTCCCTAGCATATTCGAATTCCACTCACGTATTTGAAAGTAGGTGAAACAAATAAAATAAAAAAAAACACGTAGGCTGAATGTTTGTAGAATTGAGTGTGTAGAAAGCAACTGTATCTCTAAGTTGTTTTTTCATCCAAACTTGCCTACATTTTGATATTTAAACTGAAAGGAGTTACGTAACTAGATGTTTTACTCCTGACAGCTCTGCAGTCTAAGGGGAGGATCTTAAGTTGCACTTCTACATGGAGAGATAGGCGCTAAAACTACCATAATTCACATTTAAATATTCCCAATTCAAACCTTCTTTGGATTCACTAGAATAATCTCCACAGCTCTGGGTACCTTAAAAAAGAAATTATTACAGCGTTCTTGGCCTTCTTGTAGGTACAATGCAGTCTAAAGTCTTCCTGAAATAGACCCGATGGACAGACTCCTCCTTATCTTTGCCTGATCTGTCCCAGCATCAGAGCTTGCCACTGGCTTCTCAGTAGGGAGGGATTTATTTTAATTTATTTTCATTGCTCTTTAGCTTCTTAAAGTAGCTGCAAGGAAGGTGAGATCTGTAGATCACTGAAGAATCGCATATTTCATAGAATCATAGAATGGTTTAGGTTGGAAAGGACCTGGAAGATCATCGCGTTCCAACCCCCCTGCCATAGGCAGAGACACCTCCCACTAGACTAGGTTGCCCAAGGCCACATCCAGCCTGGCCTTGAACACCTCCAGGGATGGGGCCTCAACAACCTCTCTGGGCAACCTGTTCCAGTGCTTTACCACCCTTAAAGTGAAAAACTTCTTCCTAATTTAATATTTGATTAAAAAGCATTCTTTTCATTAGTTTTGAGGATGAGAATATGTGATGGTTATGGTGCCTTTGTTCCACTTTCTTAGTTAAGAGTAATCTTCCTCCTTTCTGTGTTGCTTATGCTTGCACAAATTCTTACATTGTTTTAGAAAAGGGACAAATGAAAGTTGTCACACTAAATTTCTCCTGTATGATTAACCTAATAGAAAACTTCCCTGGAAAATCTATTGAACTTTTCTTAGCTCATACAAAGAAAAAATATAATCACTGCACGCGTAAATCCTGGATACTTTCATATTTTTGCATGTGGAAAACATTGTTATAGTTTTATAGCTGATCATACTGAGATTTTCAGAGAGTAGTGAGATTCACTCATCATTTTATTGCCAACAAAGAGCTTATCAGTCTGCAAAGCTGCCCTTTTCTCCACGCTCGATGTGGCCAAGTTGTCATATCTACAAGACAGTACATGCTGGATACAGTTTTGGTGCACATTACCATTATCCTAAGGATAATCTGTGCAAATGTGGCATTTGGTAATTATACTTTTGCAATAAGCGTAGTAAGAGGAGAATGGGGAGTGACACAGCCCTTTCCCTCCGTTGGCTGTGTGAGTCTCATGAAAGGATTTGAACTTTTCTTAAGTGGCATCTGTGATCTTCCAACTAATCCACCATGGTGCCAATCCATCATCTGCTGGATTTGTGACCCATAATTAAGGGCTACTTAGACGTAGTCAGGAAAGGAGGTGAAGCTGCGGGACACAACTGAATGGCAAAAATTAAAGACCTGACTAATGTTTTCCAGCATCTGGAGAGTTTTATGTTGGGAATACGTATTTGACTATTCGTTACTGCTTATGGTAGGGGAACCCTGCACACCAAAAGCACTGTAAAATGAAGGGCATTTTGCCTGAAAGAGACTACAATATGTGTTCCCCATGTCTGTTTGTGCAGCTAGTGGTAAGCAGGATATAACCAGGGGAACTGGAATGATGCCATGCTGCTCGCATTAGCCAAATGTGAGTGACAAAGAAAAGTAGAAAGCGCCAGTATATAAAAAGAAAACAGCAGTACTGTTTAGTATTGTGTAGTAAATATAAAAGATTTAAATGCATACAAACAGAAAAAGTGGTTTATTATTAGGATGATGACTTTTCTACCTATGCTTACCTGTCCTTTTCTGATTGCATCCTGATCATATTCTGTCTTATTCTCACTGCTTTCTTTCCTCCTTTTCTTAGGCAAAGCTTGGAGATGAAATTCTTGACTACAGGGATTTGGCTGCTCTTCCTAAAAATAAAGCCATCTATAACATTGACCGCCCAGATATGATCTCCTATTCTCCATATATCAGTTACTCTTCAGATGACAGGCATAGTTACGGGGAGGTACTGAAACATGGGTATTTTTTTTACTATGAATTTAAGATTTTACATGCATTGTTAAACATGTTGCTGAACACTGTTAAACGTGCATAATTAAAAAAAACCCTAACTTTTATAACTTCATCTAGTTGAATCGTCATTCATTCATTCACAAGGCCTTCCAAAAAAACTAGATGTTCATTTCACTTTTTTAGTTTGTGGAAATTAAAGAATTGCTTTCTGTGATCATTTTTAAAACAGATGACATGTAATTAAAATATGTTTTTCTATGAGAAGAGTTCTACATGCATGTGGTAGGAAACAGGAGCCATTGCTAATTATAATGCAAAAATCAGAAGCGAAGCCAAATGTCTGTCATTATTTTTTTTTTTAAAGTGTACCATGTTATTTTGGTAACACAACAATGGTATCACTTTCCTGTGCACAGATTTCTTTCAACTGTCCCTTACTAAAGTTCATCCTCATGTCACACATGCATTTCAACCTATTCATATGCAGAGCTAATATTACGCAGTTTCTGCTAATGAAACCTAATCTCACATAATCTTACTAATACTAATTCTGTTTTTTATGAAGCATATTTGTATATAACTCCTGTCATGCAAGTTAGCTTTTCTTCCCTAATCATATCTACCTTTTGTTTGGATTTCTGATTTCTTTTATAATTTTAGATACTTTTTTACAAATCAAACCTATTATAAATACTAGGTATACTGTCAATCTATATAGTCTAGACTGGAAGTCTGCATTGTTCTCTATAGGCGTAAGTGAATGGGTAGAAAGAAATACCATAAATGATAGCCATACTGTTTATAAGAGCCCTAGTCCTGCTATCATTTACACCTTTTACACTTAATCTACTACTAAAGTCTCAGTACTACCGTCAGGTAAAGTGCAGCATTTATGTTAGATCTTCCAAACCCTCTCAGTACGATGCTGAACCACAGTATTTATTGTATTGTGTTTTAAGAGAATTAAGATGATATCTGGTAGAGGGTTTAAATGGTGCTTAGGTGTCTGAATTCACAAAACTGAAAGCTGCTTGCTAGCCCTGAACCTATTGAGTATAAACATTTCCTTTCTGTGTCAAAATTTGTGGGTGCTGATAATGTTTGTGGCCCTCCTCAACTGCCTGTTTACAGCTAGCCTTGGCGGAGGTGCATCAACCAAACCACCTTCTGCCTAGCTCCTGTGAGGACTCAGAGTCATCGCACCCACTCCAAGGTGGTGGTTATAAAACCATCACACCCAGCATAAATCTGTGCTGCTGCTGGATAGAATTTTCCCCTGCCTGCCCTCAGCATTTCCTTGGCGTCTTGCCTCTGCTTCCCTCCTTTGCCAGAGCAAGTGTCCATGTGGCTGTGGTAGGGCTTAGGTTTCTTCTGAACCCCTGGCATGATCTGACTCCTTGACCTCACTCAAAGGCTGGAGATCGCACAGGCCGGACAAACACCTGATGGTGCGGTGAAACTGCCTGTCGTGGTGGCAGCCCAGCCTTTGCTGGGACCCAGCGGTTGTGAACTGTGGGAGCTCAGCATCACACTTTCAGGAGTGGGATAGAAGGTAGTTGCAACTGAGCTCTAAAAAAACCAACCAACCAACCGAAGATAGAAAACCACAGCAAAGTGGGCTGTCTGTCACCTGCTAGTGGGTAACTGAGTGGTGAGACCAAAACAGGAGGGGTTTATTGGCACAACTGGAGTCATTGACCATTTCGGTAAACATATAACTTAACAGAAGATAAAAGGGACCACATCCTGAATGGGGGCTTTTTCCCTTTGGGCTGTAGGAGACACCTACAGTGTTGGTACCACCAGTTTAATACTGTTTCAGATAGGTCTGTGCTGATGTAGATATTTGTGTCAGCAAGATCTCAGTGATATCTTAAAAAATAAAAAAGTGGGGTCCGGTCATCTGTTTCAAAGTGCCTAAACCAGGAGGGGATGTTGGGCTATGCTTGCAATCCAATGTGCACATTTTCACAATGCTCCAGGTATTTACATCCTTGATCCTTTGACTTCCCCTTGGTTGACAAGAAGCAAGTTAGAGATCAGTTAGATAAACTGGATATACGCAAATCCGTGGGGCCTGATGGGATGCACCCTCAAGTGCTGAGGTGGCTGGGGGAAGTCATTGCTGGGCTGCTCTCTATCAGCTTTGAAAGGTTCTGGAGGACAGGTGAGGTGTCTGAGGACTGGAGAATTGCCAGTGTTACTCCAGTCTTCAAAAAGGGCAAGAAGGATGACCCGGGAAACTACAGGCCGGTCAGCCTCACCTCCATCCCTGGAAAGATGATGGAACAGCTTGTACTGGATCTCATCTCAAAGCACCTGGATGCAAAGAAGGTTGTCAGAAGTAGTCAGCATGGATTCACCAAGGGGAAGTCATGTCTGACTAATCTGATAGCATTCTATGATGAAGTGACTAGATGGGTGGATGAGGGGAGGGCAGTGGATGCCCTACCTTGACTTTGGCAAGGCTTTTGACACTGTCGTCCACATCATCCTCGCAGGCAAGCTTAGGAAGTGTGGGTTACATGAATGGACATGGGGTGGATTGAGAACTGGCTAACAGAGCTCAGAGGGTTGTGGTTAGTGGCGCAGAGTCTAGTTGGAGGTCAGTAACAAGTGGTGTCCCTTAGGGGTCAGTACTGAGTCCAGTCCTGTTCAATATATTCATCAATGATCTGGATGAAGGGATGGAGTGTACCATCAGCAAGTTTGCTGATGACACAAAACTGGGAGGGGTGGCTGACACGCCAGAAGGCTGTGCCGCCATACAGCGTGACGTGGACAGGCTGGAGAGTTGGGCAGAGAGAAACCTGATGAAATTCAACAAGGGTAAGTGTAGGGTACTGCATCTGGGGAGGAATAACCCATGCATCAGTACAGGTTGGGAGCTGACCTCCTGGAGAGCAGCTCTGTGGAAAGGGACCTGGGAGTCCTGGTGTACAACAGGATGACCATGAGTCAGCAATGTGCCCTGGTGGCCAAGAAGGTGAATGCCATCCTGGGGTGCAACAAGAAGAGTGTGGCCAGCAGGTCGACGGAGGTCATCCTCCCCCTCTACTCTGCCCTGGTGAGGCCGCATCTGGAGTACTGCGTCCAGTTCTGGGCTCCCCCGTTCAAGAAAGACAGGGATCTGTTGGAGAGGGTCCAGCAACGGGCTACAGAGATGATTAAGGGATTAGAACATCTCTCATATGAGGCAAGGCTTAGGGACTTGGGTCTCTTTAGTCTAGAGAAAAGAAGATTGAGGGGGGATCTTATTAATGCTTACAAATACTTAAAGGGAGGATGCCAGGGGGATGGGAGCAGTCTTTTTTCAGTGGTGCCCAGTGATAGGACGAGGGGTGATGGGCACAAGCTTGAACATAGGAAGTTCCATCTTAACATGAGGAGGAACTTCTTTACCTTGAGGGTAGTGGAGCACTGGAACAGGCTGCGCAGAGAGGTTGTGGAGTCTCCCACTCTGGAGACATTCAAAACCCGCCTGGATGCTGTCCTGTGCAACCTGCTGTAGGTGACCCTGCTCTGGCGGGGGGGTTGAACTAGATGATCTCCAGAGGTCCCTTCCAACCCCGACCATTCTGTGATTCTGTGATATTGCCAGGGGAAAAAAAAGATCATAGAATATCTCAAGTTGGAAGGGACCTATAGGGGTCATCGAGTCCCTGCTCACAGGACTACCAAAACCTAAACCATATGACTAAGAGCATTGTCCAAATGCTTCGTGAAGTCTGATAGGCTTGGTACCATGACCACTTCCCTGGGGACCCTGTTCCAGTGACTGACCACCCTCTTGGTGAAGAACCTTTTCCTAATGTCCAATATGAACTTCTGCTGATGCAGCTTCATTCCATTTCCTCGTGTCCTATCACTAGTCACCAGAGAGAGGAGATCAGCATGTCCCCTTCTGCTGCTCCCCTTGAGGAAGTTGTAGGGTGTGATGAGGGCACCCTTGAGCCTTCTCCAAGCTGAACAAACGAAGTGGCCTCAGTCTCTCCTAGTAACTCTTGCCCGTGAGGCCTTTCACCATCTTGGTCGGCCTCCTCTGGACACACTCTAATAGTCTGAAGTCCTTATGTTGAGGTGCCCAAAGCTGCGCGCAGTACTCAACGTGGGGCCACACCAGCGTAGAGTGGGACAATCACCTCCCTCGACCAGCTGGCTGTGCTGTGCTTGATGCACCCCAGGACACGGCTGGCCCTTTTGGTTGCCAGAGCACATTGTTGACTCATATTCAACTTGCCATCAACCTAAACCCCCAGATCTCTTTCCTCAGGGCTGCTCTCCAGCCTCTTGTCCCCCAATTTGTTCATATGTATATCCTGTCTTCCAGATTTCAGCATCCTGGCTACACCTGCACCTGCAATAGTTTCAGTAGATTTCTGCTCAACTAACCATGTTTAGCCTTTAGATTTGAAAGGAAAATGAACGAACAACAAATTTTCAAATTACAGCCAGCTCTGAGCAGTGAAGTTCTAGTCCAGATTTTGGAACTGCTTCAATGCAGATTTAATTAGGGCTTGTGTCTAGTCTCAGGCAGTTGCTTTAAATGAGAATTTCCCTACTGGCAGCACTGTCTGTGGTACAGTACCAGCCTCACCAGACTCCAGGATTTTGTAGTTAGGAAATCAACAAAAGCTTTATACGAAATTATTTATATATTATTCCTTATTTACTACTTTAAAACCAAATAAAAAGAAAAATTGCCCTAACTGAATTGACAGGTGTTTTTCATAACTGTATTGTGTTATACATGGATATCGATATTTTTAGAGTAGTTCTCACAAGTAACATCATGCATGAATTTGTATCACTAATTTGTTGTGTGTTGCTGTTTACAGTCACCTCAGTTGCTCTCTCCAACACCTACTGAGGTAATCCCCAGTGCCTTTGTACTCCCGTTCTGACCCATTTTGTGATGCATAAACCTGGTCATATTGATAACCAGCAGTGTCTGAAATGTGGGGTTTGCCTCCTGCCTCTACAGCGCATGGGGTTTTGTAATTTATGTTTTTCACAGTGTTACTTGTGTTGAATATGCGCTCTGCTTCTGGATTGTCATCTGTATGCATCTATCTCCACTGTCATCCATGTTTCCGCTTTCCAAAATAAAGGTTGTATTGTGGTCACTTCTTCAAGCTCTATTAAATAAATTACATTGGGAAATATGATTTATGTTTACATTTAAAGCTGCCAGCATGAGTTGACTTAAATTAATGCTCGATCTAGCTTTCTCTTTTTTTTTCTTTTTATTTTTTTTATTTCACAAATAGTTAAACTACTTAGACTATTTGTGCACACATACTGTTAAATCATTTGCACATACCTGAACTTGTAGGTCTGTGTATTTTGATGTGCATTAATGATCAAAGCCAGTCATTGTTTCAAGAAACACCACATTGGAAGCAGTGAAAGCATTTCACACAGCTTGCCAGATACAATTACTCAATTACATATCACAGGCCTGGCTAATTTCTCCATTCCCAATTCTATGTTAAGAGAACTGTTTTGTAAAATTTTGTTAGTAGTGGGGAATTGCGAATTTTCATTGAGGATTGTAAATCACCAACTGTCACTATGAGCATTGGTTAAACGGAGAAGTTAACCAATAGAAATGTAATTTAATTGACAGTTTAAAAATAAAAATGTGCTTTATTTAATATTGGATTTCATGAACTTGATTGACTGTTCCTTACAGAGACACAAAGTACTCAGAAGGTAAGGTGTGAAACAATCAATGTGAAATCTTGATGTTTTGGATGATTATAATAATTTCCTTTAAATAATCTACCAGTTAGTAAACAGTCATACTATTAAGTTACAGAAGTGATACTGGTTGATGCTGCCATCTTTTGTGTTATGTCAGTTCTCCAGATTATCTAGCTTTGCCATGATTGCTGTCTTTCTCTAAAGTCTATGATCAGGTGCTCAGGCATCATCATTTGCAAACTTGGCACCAGTTTTGTTGCAGGGATTTTTATTAGGGGGAAATTCCACTGTATCATACAATTGGACACATCACAGACCGTTAGTTAACATTGTATGGTAAATATCATTGCAAGACTTTCTAGACATTTCTATATTGCTTGTAATTCTCTTTGCAAGGGTTAAAATGGGTATTAAATAATGTAGCTACTTCAGTAGGGAAACATCTCAAACTGGGTATAGAGGGGTTGGTGGCGGAATGCCTACAGAACGCTGCATGCTTGGGAAGGCATCAGTTGTTCTCCCTTTTTTGTATAGTTTCTTCTGAAATGGATATTAAAGCAGTAGTGCTACTTACCACTATACAAAACTGATTTTCCATTTTTGGAAGTGCAGCCTGGGGTGAGGTGGAAGGGGTGGAGCATACTTGAGCCAGATGGGAGAACATTGCACATCTCCAGAGAGTCAAGGATAATTCCAGGGAAGCCAAATGGGAAACTGCACTCATCTAAAGATGAATGGATGGATATAATTAAGTTGTCCTGATAGGAATCTGGGAGATGATGATGGGGATAAGTAGGATCTCCTGTGTGTTTAGATGATGAATGAGCCTATGAGAGTCACACAGGTGCCTAAAGATGGCCCAGGACTCATGACAAGTGACTAACACCTGTTACAGTATGGCATATTTTCACTCATTCCTACTGGAATAGGAGAGGGGAACCATTTTTTGGAGTGTGACTTTCCATAAGGGAGTATCTGCAGGTTACCTTGATTTGTTCTAATTGAAGTTAACTCGAGCCAATTCTTGTTTGTCTTAAAAGAAACAAGAAATTTGAATTTGCTTTTATAGCTAGTTTACAAAAAGTCATTTCCAGATCTAATTCCCTTAGTAATGCTTTTACTGTTAAGAAGACACTACATGCAAATTGCAATTGTAATTGAACAAGCTATAGAGAGTGTTATAGTTTTAAATGGTTGAAGCCAAGGTTTTAGTGGGAAAAGGGTTGTATGACTTGTTCTGCACAATGCTGCAGTATTCACGCTAATGCTATATATGAGTGTTTATGTCAGCTAGTAATGACCATGTTGTATATGGTATGCTGGGCAATTTGTACAGCTGATATAGTTTTTCTGTGATGTAATGAAGCCAAAAATACTGTTTTTTCTGTTGCCTGTAACCATTATGCATCCATTCATATGGGTACAAAGTGACCAGAGTACTATTGTGCTAATCTGATCTCATCGTTCACCCACCCGTGTATGTTCAGGGACTTATACTGTCCTGAAAAAAACACTTCTACAGTGTTATATTCTTTTCCAATTGTATTGTCATTTTAAATTCATGTATGTGCTGACTTCCCTGGAAACATGACCGTTCTCTGATACTTGGCAGAGCTCCTTTGGTCACATTGTGGTGGAGGTGCTTACAGCTCAAAGCCACCTCGTTTCATTGGGATTGCATGGAGCGTTACGACAGCAACGACGTCCATCTACATGGCACGAAAATGTGCAAAATTGCATATTCTGCCTGTTTCAGAAGTGATTTCCCTAATGACATATATTTCCTCTTCCTCTCAGGGTGACCAAGATGACAGATCTTTCAAGCAGTACAGGACGTCAAGTCCTAGCTCTGCTGGCTCGCTGGGCTATGGTCGCTACACTCCAACATCCCATTCTCCTCAACATTACAGCAGACCAGGTATTTGAAAAGCAGCCTTATTTATTCTCTAGATTTTTCCACTACTTTGTCTTATGTTGTAAGCAGGGTAGAGTCCGGTAGGCAGGGGTTTCAGGTGGAGTAACAGTTCATTGCAGTGATTTATTTACTGTGAACAGAGTCCCATGGGGAGAAGGGAAACAAGTGCTTCAGGAATGAGTGTCTAAGAAAACGAAAACAGGTGGCTAGAAAGATTGATTTGTCGTATCTATATACAGAAGATAGAACAGTTTAAAGGACCTAATCTTGGTCCCATCCTGCCTACAGTCACACATTCAATCCACAGCTCTTTCACGGTGCAGCATGGTAGCAGTGAATGCACACAAAGTCAAGAGGATGATTGAATGACTTCTTACCCCTTCTTGTACTGCAGGGTTATGGTCTGTGTCTCCTCTCCACGGTGCAAGAGCTGGAGGAGTGACTAGTGGTTCTAATAGCTGGATTTTGAAGGCCAAGTTGATTGATTTCACAAGCTTACAGCAATGTTCATTGCAGCTTTGGGCTGCAGTGGCAACTGTGTTGGTGTTCATGTTGCACAGAGAGGAGGGATGACCCCTTTAATCTTTGCAGGGGGGGCCCATACAAAGGCCCATTTGTATTTGGGCATAGTACAGTGTTTTATCCTTAGAAATAATCAACTAAATTGTTCAAAATTCATTCTAATTTTTCTCCACTCTATCATTTGGGTGGAAAACATGTAGTGTTTGTATTATTTTCTTGGTGTCTTTTCATTTCGTTGGGGATACATTATGATTATAAACTATTTTGGAAAATTGGGACTTCTTAATCTTTCCAGTGGAAATGAAAATTTTATGTGTAACACAAATATTTTTTTAAAGGAATTTAGTATTCGTACTACATAAAGTCTTTGATGAAGTGGAAATGAGATAGAGTATCAAAGATCTATTAAAGAGAGGAAAGATTAGTTTCTGCTGAAGATCTGGCACCTGTGTCATGCTTAAGTTTAGCTGCATACTGTTACAGCAAGGAGGAGAGATAAAAGAAATTCCAGATTAATTCTAATGTTTTACAGCTTCATTGAAAATTTAGAAGAGAGTTATCATAATGGCCACTTTTAATAATTGCCATTAGTCCTCTGAAATGTGTTATCGGGACATTATTACAAGAAGTAAACAAAGATGACTTCTGAGAACATTTTTCAAAGTACTCAATTACATGTCTAACTTTCAGAGCTCAAATATCTGCAGGATGTTTCTTCAAAGCTTAAATTAGTCTTGCTCTTGAGTGCCCTGGTGCGTTGTGTGGACTAAATCCTACCAGTGTGCACCGACAGCAGTGAGAACTGGACCCACTCGCAGCACAGTTCTCAGCAGAGACAAGGCTCTCCCCATTTCATTTCATTAGATCCATTATGAGCATATATCATTCCCTCTTGCAGCTTTTGAATATGCAGATTTCCCCCTGAGTGCCGCTATGGGTTTTGTGGTGCCTTTTCTGGAATATTTTCTGATGTGTTACATTATCAGCATTTTATATAATACTCTTTCTGTCTGCAGAAAGCCTGTGTCCCTTGGCCAACCGCATAGTATGGCCACTGTGATGTTTTTAGCAATAACCACAAGTCTCAAATATAAACTATGTTTTCTAAGCATCAGGAGGAAAATGTTCCAGAAAAAAAGGATGGCATTGTAATTTGTGGCTTTCAGTAAGTGAACTAAATAGTTTATTTTCACTTACTCTCTGTTGCCCCCAGCTGGTACTCAGAGTCTTGGTACCAGTAGCTGCATCTCCCTGCCCCAACACCCAAGCCCTACATCTACATTCAGACATCATTACATCCCTTTCTTCAAAGGTAAGGTCCAGGAATGCAAAACCGTGGTGTGATACTGTAGACTTATTCAGATGTGTTTCACTTTTATGTCTGTGCAAGCATGGCTTCCACTTGGATAAAATTTGTCTTAATTTTGTGCAAGTGCTTTCTTGATGTACTGTGTAAGTTTTAAGAACTGAGTGGGTACGGGTTGTTTTATTTTTGCTTTTTTTCAGTGAGTGTTAAGTGTTTTTCAAAGGGGTGGAGGGAAAGAATTGGATTTTCTTATAGAAATGAGGGAGGGAAATAATTTAAAAGTCTGTTCTAAAATATAGTGTTTACCCTATTTTGGTGATGCTAAACAAATATAACAAGCTTACATGTTGGATCCAACATTGGATGATCAGTTAGCTACGCTTCTAACCTACATTTAGGGATTTTTCATGTTATTTGTAGCATTACCAAAAAGTATGCCAGATAAGCTGGTTAAATCAATATATCTGCACTGATTAGCAAATAACGCTATAAAACAGAATAACTGAGTCTAGTCTCCTTGCCATTAAATCTTTTTTTGGTGAATATTAACTTTTAATGACCTCCATGTTGCAGATGTGAGACAGTAACAAGAAATGCCAAGAACTTTTGAGGCAAAGGCTATTATTTTTTTTTAGCTATTGAGTTAAATGTCAAAGAGAAGACATTCAGCTACCACGTGTGTCTTCCCCTGAGTCTGTCCTCTCTAGTAACAATAAAAGTGGGGAGGAGACGTGAATGATGAATGACAAACATTTTCAGTGCCTGTACCTTCACTCTCATGTACTGTTTGATTTAATAAAGCAAAACTGTTCTTCTTGCCTTCATAACCATTACAGAAAAGGAAGTGACCCCCTGCAGGAACCAGACTTGCAAACTCAAATGAATAGCAGGTGCTCATCATCTTTAGAAAAATAACTACTGCATCTGCATTGGGCCCTAATGCATCCAGCAACAGTTCTGTCCAAAGTCAGCTGAATTTCACTGATATAAGCAGGAACAGAATGAGGCTCGAGTCTCCCAAATGTGATAGACAAGAGAAAATTTTGGAAGAAAAAGCTGATGAGATTAAATTGATTGTTGCCATTGTAAAGCCTAACTGCGAAACTCCTTCCCACACCCACAAGCACTCACCCCATCCCAGACATTTCTTGGAAGGCTGGCACACACCCTGGTATTCCCCGAGGCACAGCGTGAACAGTTCTTTGATCTGTCCTCTAAATTTGCACGATATCATCCAACCTGATGTACTGAGTAAGAAAAACCTCTTTAGTGTGCTGCAGTGCATGATACCACTGTAGGGAGAGCTCTTAGTCGAAAGCCCGCCCACAGTTGCTTAGCAGCACTCTTGCTAAAACACGTTTCTTTTCAGTGCTACCTGCTGTTGCTCAGAGCGGCGGCAATTACTTTGTGCTGCCGTTTGGAGGAAGAAATCCTCCAGTGGCACCTCCTTGCCCCCAAACAATTATCAGTAGTGGGATTAAAATTATAATATTTTGCAATTCTGCAGTGCTTTTTATCAAGGAGCTAAAATATTTGGCAAGCAGTAGCTTACAGTGCCTCGCAGTGCTCCTGTGAGGAGGGCAAGCCTGTTTATACTTTCCCTGTGTAGGTAATCCTGAGCCCTGCAGAGGTTGAATAGGTTATCCGCTGGGTTTACACTGAGTTAACATCTCAGTCCAAAAGGAGTCAGAAGATTTCCCCCCATCCTCTTCAAGTTCTCTGAATTCTTTTCTCTGAGTAGCAGACCGTATTTTTTCCTTATCTTGAGAAGCCTTTTGAGGACGTCGATGTGCTGTTTTTTTCTCTTCAAAGTGGTTAGTGTGGGAAGAGTAGGATTGTAGAAATAGTTGCTTTGTATCCAGACCAAGGTTAATGTTGCCACTTCAGTTTTAAAAAAAGTTAAATCATGCTGATTTTAAAAAATTTGGTTAAATCCAAAAATAATACACTGCTTAATAATACTAGAAGTAATCTTTGGAAAAACGGCACTCCGCGATCATCATAAAAAATATTTCTGCAAGCTTCCAGGAGACACAAACATTACCACCGCAGGGAAATTAAAACAGGCAGGATCTTCCTTTTGACTTCACTGAGTTTGCATCATATTCTTTCTGAGAATTACATGGTTCATCATTTTTCCAGCAAAAAATATGATTGCTGAGTTCCTGTTCTTTCTCCAGTATACTGTAGTCTAGTTCCCATGAAGTGTAATAGGATGAGCCATTCTTTATCTTGCAGACAAATGATTTCATTGTGCTCTTTTAAGGATTTTTGTCTTCAAAACGTCTTCAAAATAAATTCTGTGGCAGCCTCGCTTCAAGAAGGCTTCACACTTCATGCCCTTGCAAATCATAGGGTGTGATATTCCAAGTACTGACGCTTGGTGTGACTCTTCCTCTTGAGGTGATGGAGTCAGTGAGTGTACAAGCTGTGCTGAGCCCTACTGAAAAAATGCTTACTTAAAATGTGGTGGAAAGCATCTTGCCTTTCTCGTGCAGGAGCACAGCTTCCAAAGCCCATTTAATTTGGCTTTGAAAGCTTGAAAAGAATTAGTCATCAAACTTCAAAAAACTTTGTCTAGCTTAATGCGTCATGTGCAGAGATATTAAAGGATCCAGTTTCGGGAGTAGGCTCTGACATCCCCCTCCTTAGGCTAGTGGTGTCTGTTTGTTGTTCAGTCCCGAACTTAGACAGCTCTTACTGTAACTTGTTATCAAATCTCTCATCCTCCCAGATAAGATAAAAGCTGACTAGGAAGGAGATATAAACAATATGATACTTTATGATACTTTTCCTGACAATCCTTTGAAAAGGGAGCACGGTCTGAGCTCTGGTCAGTTGGCGCTGTGCACGCAAGGTTAAAAGAGCAGCCTACCCTGTCAGCAGCCAAAAGACACAAGGAAGTTTTTGTGGTTGACACTCAAGTTCAAAGTAAACCTTTCCAGATTCTTTCCAAGTTAAACAAAATCCAGGGAAGAATTCATGATTCTGGTTTTTTGCTCTGTGCTGACCAGTAGAGCAGATCACAGCCTACAGCTCCTTGTGGCAGAAGACAAAACCAGAAGTTTGAAAAATATCTCTCTCGGGTAGTTTTATTTTCTCTGAGACCTTATTTGAAGTTCTTCAATGTATACCGGGCAAACCTTGAAAGAGACAAATTCTTGGCAAAGTCTCATTTTAGAGATTTTCCAAAAATTAGATTAAATGACTGGAGTTCCTACACATGAACTTTCTACATGGGTCTTCAGTTTGCTGTACTATTAAATACTTATTTTGTATGCAAAATGTGAAATACGACTGCTCTTTTGTGTTTGTCCAAATTGACGGCAGAGTTATAAATATAATTCAAATGTGCATCAGCTTGTACGAGTGGGCTGCAAGAACCTTTTCCCTCATTTCATCCTTCATTTTTCCCTTGCGAGCAAGTTAGAGGTGATGGCTTTGCAAACTGCTCCACCCAGGTGATCCTTGCATTGAGCAGTTTGCGGGTTTGCTGTCCCCTGGTACTTGTGCTTGCATTCTGTTCTCTTACAAGTTTATTCCTCTTAATCAATGCTTCGTCCTAATTCCCCACTGACACCCTACCCTATCCCTGAAGAATGAATCTCTCTGTGTGTACAATGCCAGCACCTGGGGGTCACTGTTCAATGAAGTAATAGCTCATGCAAGTCATATATGAATATGAGGTTTTAATAATACACTAATTTTAAGTAAATGAGGAATTCATACACTGAAAATCACTTGACAACTTTCCTTTTCTTTTTAAATGAAAAAAATCCAGTAGTAGCATCACTTTGGGATGAAGATTTCTAAGGTTATTGGCCTTTTAAAGGACCTTACTTAAATGTCTAGCACTGCTGTTTGCATTCAAAGTTGGAGTGACATTGAGGCTTCTTCCATTTAGTAGGGATGGTCAAGCGTTGGCAGCAGGCAGCAAAGAAAGAGGGAATTAACAAATGTGCAGTGAAAACCTGTCACCACTTCTTCCCTTCCAAGAGCAAAGCGGGAATCAAAAAACTGAATAATGGTCTGGTTCCTTGTCTGAGGACAACTTGACTGCAAGCTGGTGGTGATGCACCAGATTTTCAGTAATGCCAAAATCCTTCCCTTACTTTTTGGAACTAGCATAGGCTGTGAGCGTGTGCAGTTGTAATTTCACTTTCTCAACTGCTCTTTCTCAATGAGAAATCACTGGTATTAAGTACACAATGGTAATGGCTGAATAGTTTTTGAGTTTTAGTTTTTTTAGTTTTAGTTTTTCACCAACTATGAAAATAACAGCCGCAAAATTTAGAACAGATTAGTTAGTGAATCAGCATGAGATACACGGCATGCTCTTCTGACCTCGTCTGGCCTGCTCTTCCTCCTGTCAAACTCAGCGGCACTATCCAGTTGACTTCAGTGGTGCATGTCAAGGCTGGCTTTGGTGACAGACTGATGACCATGCGTCCACTGCTTGTTAACAGAGGCAAGGGGTCAGCAGAGACCACCTACATGGGCATGGCCTAGACAGTAATGGTAATCCAGTAGTTTTATGGTTATAAAACTTCCTCTCCCTGAAGGCAGAACTCAGTTACAGATCTAGTGCTCTGAGCTGCTGCGCTTTCTTTACCCCCAAAACACTTGCTATAATTTCATCCTTACTAGCCATTAAATTTGTGCTCTATCCACACTAAAACAATAACAGCAAATTAACAACCATTTTATGTTAGAATAAATGTCATGTTTGGCTTCCAGTTGCTTAACAGTGCTGTAAATTATATGGATTTTACAAGTCCCAAAAAAGTAGAGCTTTACTTTTTTGTTTGCCAAGTAGCACTATAATGCCATAGAGTGTGCTTCAGGGAAATCAGCTAAGAGGAAATGAATGGCACCTACTGAGCATTTGAAAAACAAGTGAGAAGATGAATACAGATCAGTCTTATGTATATCATGAAATTTGGTGAAGTGACTATGGCATTATAGATCCATGACTTGATAATCCAACCTTGTTTGCATAAATATGCCGTGGCATGTTACCTGTTGGAAAAGTTTGCAATTAAGAACCAAATTTCAACATCTGGTTTTGTCACTGATGTGTGCAGGAATATTTGACTTAACCATAACATCTGTTTTTTGGCCTAGTCCTGCTTTGAGATAATTTAAACACTACTGAATGATTTCATTACTGGTTTCAGGGGCAGACTATGAGCCATAGCATTAAGCTTTTCAAAAACTTGATTGATAGATTATTCAGTTAAGGTTATGCAAAACACATTACAAGATTGTGGATGTTGTTATCCTTTTATTTTCTTCGTTCAAGTGTTGTTAAAAGAGAAGCTTTAGTTTAAAAGTGGGGCAGTTTAATCTGCTGTTATATATTAGATAGTCATTACTGATGAGATGTTTGGAGAGTGAGCCAATACGCTGTGCTGAAACATAATGGGTTTTACAAAAAACATATCTTTAAAACTGTTGGATTAACAAGTCATTCTGAACAAGCTTCTATGCTTGAAATACTCTACTTTGCTTTCCATTTTTCTTTTATCTGCTTTCTTTGCTCTTCCCCTTGGAGGCAGTGAAAGTGGTCGGAGCACTCCAAGCTTATCCATGTACTCAGACAGCAAATCTTCACCCTCTGTCTATCAGCAGGCTCCTAGGCATTTCCATATTCCAGGTAGGCATTCACTGCTTAGCTTTTGATCTTCAATTGCTGGCACCTGTTTATTCTCTTCTGAATGTAAATTTTTTTTGGCATTGGTTTGTGAACTTCGAACTGCAAGAAAAGAAAATGTCTGATAAGTGAAAAATCTGTTAACTGTTAAACTTGGTCTCAGAAATAAAGGAGTTAGAGAGCTGTGTGATTATGTATATATAAAAAAAAATTCGTTGGAGGCAGACAGTAACCAATGTTATTAAGTCAACAAAGGTATAATTAATTATAGTGCCATGGCTGCATAGGTCAGTTGAATTTGTGTGCAGGAAAGAAGGCTGAAGGGTTCTTTGTTTTTTTACTTATCCATCTACTCTCTAAATTAAAGAGGCGTTTTAGCATAGACTTTAAGTAGCTGGAAGACTTTAGACCTCCAGGAGGCTCACTGTGGTTGTGTCTTTGCACGTGTACTATACCGTTTATAAGTTCACATTCAGTCAGCAAGCACAATTTATGTCCACACTGTTTAGATTTTTGACTGCTAACCACATCTGCCACCTCAGTGGAATGTTTAGCTTCCGGGGTTAACTTTTCTGGAAACACACTGTAATTAGGAATTCTATCTGCTTAAGTCTGTAGTGCTAAGTAAATCTGTTGTCTGTATAACATGATATGGGAACCCTCGACTGTGTCTCTGGGAGCTTTCAAAATATTCCTGGAAGTCCAGGTTAGCTATACAATTCAAAATATAGACAAACTATAGAATTTCCTGTAAGAATATTGGGCATTTCCAGTATAAACATCTATATCTGACCATGTACACTTTCTTCATAATTAATGGAGAAAGTCCCTTTTCAAGTGTGACTGTTGTTGTCTGTTGTACCTGTATATGGATTTTATTTTAAGTAGTAACAAGCGTAGCCAGTTTCTCTTTGTTGCCTATGAAGTATACATTGGTAGTGCAGATGTAACCACCTACGTTTCAGCAAATGGGTGTCGTTCAAGGTGTCTTAAAGCATTTCAAGGGACTTAATGGGGTTTATGCCGCATAGGTAGGTATAGCCAATGTTTTAAATATATAAAGATGTTGGTAAGGCTTCATTCTCTTGTAATAAATAGTGAATGACAAACCACAGAATGAATGCATAGTCTTTGCTGAAGTGTTTGCATTTTTAGTGTTGTTGAGAGGAGACAAGAGCAGCATGCTCTCAGTAAGAACTGCTTGCTTACTCTTTTATTCTTTCCTTTCTCTTTCCTTTTCCTCAGACACTGGCGTAAAAGATAACATCTATAGGAAACCTCCTATCTACAAACAGCATGGTACAGTCTGCTTTTCTCTGTTGCACTTTTCTCTACATGTCTTTGTAAAGAAATGCACATTGACTTCTGAATTAGTTTGCTGTAGTCTTTGCATGTCATTATGTCCCCACAATCTCAAACAGAAAAGGAAAAAAAGTAATGTGAAAATTAAATAGCATTTTGTATAAGATGATATCCAAGGGTTCAGTAAGTTCTCTAAAACCAGGGTAATGATATTTTGATTCGTCTTGGTAATTCAGAGCTGATAGTAACTTCAAAGCAGTTTTCTTATTTATGAAATGACATAAAGCATGTAAATGTAGGAGGTTGCTCTTCTCTTTTCAGACCATATCTTGGGGTATCTAGTTTTTGTAAATAGTTCTGACTTCCACATTGCTGGGGAAAAAAATGTTCATTGATAAGTGGTTTATATGAAGTATCTACTTTTCATCTGCAAGTTCTTCAAGATATAAAATATCAGTAGGAAATGTAATCATGCTGTGGCAGTGAGGAACAACTTCAGTAGCTGACAACATTGGCAAGATATGATTGGAAAAACTTTGGTAAACCCAGCAACAAAATTGGTGTCTGAGTTTTTAAACAACAGACAGAAATATGGAATCTATTATAGAAGAGAGAAGTGAGAATCTGACTGAAGACTCTAGTAAATACAAAAAACAGAAGTATAAAATTTGCATTATTCTGTTATTATTATTGCTGTGTAATTCACTGATTAACATAATTGGAATTTCCATGTTGGTGTTGGTTCCTACTGTGTTCTCAGTGATGTTTGACAATGATCTTGGTTTATGATACAGGCTTAGTAATACAGAATTCATTTTTCTAAACTGAATTGTATTATTAATCTTTAAAGCAAATATGTATGGATTCTGCTGCAGTAGGGTGCCTGAAAAGTGCAGTAGTACACTTCTGATTAAGAGTTATCACTGGGGTACTCCTGTACTCAGAAGCAAAGGACAAAAATAAATCTGGCCAGGGACATCAAGGGCAACAATAAAGCAGTCTATAGGTATGTCCGTGAGAAAAGTAAGACTAGGGAAATGTGGGCCTGCTCAGGAAGGAAACGGGAGACCTGGTCATCCAGGACATGGACAAGGCTGAGGGACTCGATGACTTTTTTGCCTCAGTCTTCACCGGTAAGGGCTCTAACCACACCACCCAAGTCGCAGAAGGCAAAGGCAGGGACTGGAAGAATGAGGAACAGCCACTGTAGGAGAAGACCAGGTTCAAAACCAGCTGAGGAACCTGAAGGTGTACAAGTCCGTGGGACCCGATGAGATTCATCTGTGGGTCCTGAGGGAACTGGCAGATGAAGTTGCCACTATCCATCGTATTTGAGAAGTTGTGACAGTCCAGTGAAGCTCCCACTGACTGGAAAGGGGGAAGCATAACTCCCATTTTTAAAAAGGGAGAAAAGCTGGAGGGGAACTTCTTACAAGGGCATGTAGTGATAGGACAAGGGGTAATGGCTTCAAACTGGGAGAGGGTAGATTTAGATTAGATATCAGGAAGAAATTTGTCACTCTGAGGGTGGTGAGGCACTGCAACAGTTTGTCCAGAGAAGTAGTGGATGCCCCATCCCTGGAAGTGTTCAAGGCCAGGTTGGATGGGGCTTTGAGCAACCTGGTCTGGTGGAAGGTGTCCCAGCCCATGGCAGGGAGGTTGGAACTCAATGATCTTCAAGATCCCTTCCAACCTAAACCATTCTATGATTCTGTGAATATAAATCTGCCCCAAACCAAAATTTGTATTTTAATAATGATTACTCCCCTTGGGAATAAATGAGAGAATAAAATAAACATGAGAGGTGTTTATCCCACAGTGAGGAGTAGCTATGGCACTTTGGGGATGAAAGCTTGTATCTTTGGGGATGCAGATGGGAGAGTGAAGCTCTGCCGCTCTTCATGGCAAGGAAAGGTCTGGTCTTTGCCTGTGAGTAGCATCTCTGTTGGAGCAGCTCCTTCCATCCTATTACCGTCTGCAGCACTGTCCGCACAGAAGTGACTTCCCATGTTCTGTGTAAGACTGAAAAAGCTCCATGTGTCTGTTGTCCCATACTTTGTCATTAGCTGGTAGCTGATAAGTTTCTGTGAGTGAAAGGTTACGGAACTGCAGATGCATCCCTGGCTTCATGGCCAGAGTGAGGAAAATACATTTTACATATTTTTATTTTGTGGTAACAGGGGGCTTTAACTGATTTTCAAATACCCAATTAACATAGTTTTTAAAATGACGCTTTTATTTATTTTTTTTTTTAACTATCTTTCATGGAAAATGACAGTTATTTCTGTTTTAGATTAAGTTCTAGCTTGGAACTGATACAGTAATAGGAGAAAGAAAATTGTCAACTGATGTCTCCCAACTGAGTGAGTCAGGCTGTGCACGTTCACAGTAACTGGTGCTTCATTCGGCACAGTAACTGGACTGCACATTCAAATCATCCACATTTAGATAACTTCTGTGGTTTTTCTGGGCAGGGTTTTGAACAAAGTCAGACTTGCTGACGTTTCGGTGCACTTTAGGTGTTGGTCTTTGATATACATTTTCTGCTCACAGTGTCCTAATCTTGGACAAACTAATGTTACCCTTAAGGCAAAAAGATAGTAAAAAAGTATCTGGTTTAGTGCTTGATTTAATGTAATCTGCCAACCTTACAGTCTGCCCAAGCTCTCTAACTCCTCCTTGTCTTTAGATATACAAATCATTTGACGCAACTACTCAGGCTGAGCAAAAAAGGGTATCCTGGCTGTGTCATTTAATTTTATAGATACTATTGGTTTGCAAAGAGGATTCTAAGCAGCAGCTTTTTTTGTTGTTCCATGCCAGGCATTTTTATATAAATTATCCTCCTTCAGATATGGAGTCAAAGTCTGGTTTATGTCAATTTTGCTCTGCTCTGTGGAGTTCTTCCTTGTAATCACTTGAGTGAGCAGAGAATTAAATTATCAAGTCAGCAATCTCAATGAGTTAATATGGATATAGGTTTTAAACTTTCATTTATAGATTATAGATGTTCTGAAGAGTTATGTTGAAAATACACGGTCATTTTTACATGATTTACTGTAACTCAAAACCAAAAAAAAATCAATGAACTTTCCTTCCAATAAAATAAAAAAAAAAATTTAAAATTACCTTTTATTCTGGAAGAACTCCCAGCTAAAGCGTGAACGCACGAGCAGCTGATGATTCAGGTCCGCAAGCTAATAGGACACTGAACTGGTACATGATGAAAAGGAGCCAGAGAACATTCCTTCATTGCAGAGACCAAGTTTGAACAAACAAGCACAAAAATGTTCTTTAAAACAAAAAGTGCAAGAAGCTCTTCCAGAACATTTGGCTTTGAAAGGTTTCAGTTACAGCAGTGCCCAACAGATTTGCTGTAGCTACAGCTTCTGTGTTTCTATTATAAATACCCAACTTCAGAATGAAAAAAAAAGTGGTGGAAGAATGGGACATGTGAGAGATCAGGCTGAGAGCTGGGGTCGGAAAGTGAAGAGTGCGGGACCCTGTGTGGTTGTTGTTTTGTGTGTGTTCATGTTTCAAAAATGTTTGAACATAGTTCAAAGTTTAAAAAAAAAATTGCAGAGGTTTGCTCTTCAGCAACTTTAGCACCGATCCGTGTGAAACAAGCAGTTCACATTGGCATTCACAGCAGAACCGAGTATCCCTTGTAGCAGTGAAGCTGATGCTCAGTACTGATGAAATTCAAACCACTTGGATTTATTTGCCAAGCATGTGTTGCAAAAGCACTCTCAGGAACTTGGGAGGGGCCAGCCTTCATGGCCCCTCTTGGTTTTCGTTGTACTCCTCTGCATCTCTGTATAAAACCTTGCTGTTTAACTGTTTTGAAGTCAGATGCTCTCAAGATCCTGTGGTACATTGCAAATCTCTAAATAATGCTTTGGATTAAACTCATTTATTTCCTTTGAAAGCAACTGCATCCTAAAACAAAAACAATTTCCAAAAATGCATCAGAATCTCTGTATGGATTTCTGATTTAGTGAGAGCAAGATTCGTATGTATAATCTGAAACAACTTGTTGACTGGTGGTTTAAGATATGCTCCCAAAATACCAGTGAACCAGATTTAAGTCTTTCTTGCAATGTAGGGACTTTATTCTTCATCTGTCATATATGGATATTTCTTTCTCTTTCTTTCTCAGAGAAGCAGCTTGCCATCTTGGGAAAATGCCCTTGTCAGGATGCTATTAGCTAACTGTAAAAAACCTTGAGTTTTTTCATAATGCTGTTGTTATTTTGTGACCCAGCTTTGTTTTGCCACGTTAAATTGAGGAAAAAAAAACACTTCTACAGTTAGATTTTCACCCCTAACCCACAGATTTTTTTGCTTATTGCAATTTGTCATTTTTTAAGTATCACCTCCTCAAGAAAACCAGTTAAGGTCTAGATGTGAGCTGTGTAATGGCACCAGAAAATAAAACTGGATAGCACTGAAATGCTAATGGTGGTGGCCTTTTGCCCATGTTGTTTAGATGCAGGGCAGATCCTCTGCAAAGATGCTGGCTGGGGAAATGGAGAGGGCAGAGTTTTTCCCAGCTTGCTGGGAGCGTTGCAGCACTTCTAATGGTGCAACTTTATCTTCTCCTCACCTCTGTCTCTGAGAATCTAATCTGAGCCTTATCTTTTGTATTATCATACTATTTTTATTATTAATAAATATGTTTTCTGGCTGCATTGTGTTGCATGGGGCTCTTGCCTTTGTACTCGGGCATTGCAGACAATCCCCTTGTTGTGATGACTTCTCATGGACTTAAAATTATGCTAGATCATTGCATTACTCCAGTTTTGTACCATAAAACTCTCCCCAAAGCAACATAGAGTGGTACAAAGGCAAGTAGGACTCAAATTTTGGGACATTATCTGAAATGATGTGAAATTTGGCATGAAATATTTCTGTAAGATTCTGAAGTGTAACTCAGTGCCTGGAACATAAAAGACAAGGAAAACCACACATGATGGTTGGGAACTATCTAATTAATAGCTTTTAGGTTTTCAGTTTTGAGTTTTTCTTCTCAGCAAGTTGGAAAGTTACAAGAAAATAAACCAACAGTAAAATATCAGCAATATTTCTTTATTAAAATACTCTTTAAGAGGGCAATATAGTCAGAAAAGTGGTTGGTCACAGAATTGTGAATTTCAGAGTCTGGCGGCCTCTCGCAGATTTCGTGAAGAGGTAATACCAAATTTGTTCCTATCTTCTTTACCATCATTGCCTGTCCTTTGAGGGAATATAGGAGATCCAGGTGTGCAGATGACAAAATATCTATGTAACCATGTGTACTTTCATGGTCATGGTAACACAGGAGAATGGGAAAATGCCTTGCTGCTGTGTGCAGACACTATATAAATCTGTCCCTAAGTTATGATGTAGATTTTTTCCCACCAATCATTCCTCAAACGCGTTTTCTTCTGAAAAAGATTGTCTAAATTCATTGTATGCTTGAAGAAAGAGTATTACTGTAGTAATTTCAAAATGATATTAGGTAATTCTGTGAAACCATAGCTCTACACATTGAATTTTCTGCCCAGCTGTTTTGGGGTTTTTTAATTTGTTTTTTTCCCCCTCTTAAAAATATTTGAAACATAACCACAGTCAAAACAGAAGACAAAAAAGATGTAAACTGTTCTAATTTTTAAAATTAACTTAATCTTCCAGCAGCAAGAAGATCAGAAGGGGAGGATGGAAGCTTGGATCAGGACAGTAAGAAGGTAATGATCAGAAAGAACAAAAGGGAGTAGTTTATTGATCTTTCTTGAAGTGACTTTTTAAAAACATGTTCATGCATAAAGGTATTCTTTCATATAACTGAAATAATCATTACTAGTTTGAGTTTTACCAAGAAGATATAGAAAAGCTTAGTCTCTCACCCAGAGGGTTTAGAATCTACATTCTTCAGTAAAGAAAGAAACAGGGACAAGAGCAGTAAGCTCATGGATTTTCACTCAGTCTTAATATAGACATTGGTGATTCAGCTAAGCCTGTGGACTTTTATTTAGGGTGCATATTAACATACAAGAAAAATGTTAACAGAAGATTATTTATAAGAAAACAGCATAGTGCATCTTGTAAAGTGGTGTGCAGTGGGCAACTTAATTAACAGGAAAACTATCCTCAGCCCAGATGAAAGTTAAAAGTTTTTGGTAGCTGTCTCATCTAATGGGGAGTCCCATGATATAGTCAACTTTAATCATTTGGTAAAGGCTGGTACAAGTTGCAATGAGCATAAATGCACAATCGGTTCACAAGACTTCCCAGGCAGGCGAAGAAGGAGAATTGCATTCAGATGTTAAATCCTGAATCCTGTAACGGGCTTGTACTCTCTCCAGCTAAAGACCAGTTGGCTTATTCTGAAAGGGGATATGGACACCAGAACTAACTCCCCGGATTCAGACACCCGGTCCCTGTCTCTTACTGCTGGAACTGACAGAGAAAACTTCCCAAGGGCGCAGGAGGGCACGACTGCCGGCTACTCCCGTGAGTACTGCTACCTGTTTCCAATAGACAGGATGGTAGTATCAGGCAGATGGTTGATTTGTGCTAATTACTCCTTGATACAAACTACGTGTTTTGAATATTAGTAGGGCTATTTCTTCTTTATCGTGACAAAGTGTAAAGAACACTTTGCTCCATAGATTGATTTGGAATAGACTTTTTTAATTATTTCTCACAGTTATGCCTGTTCACAGAAACTTTCCAGATATATAAGCCATAGAGAAACCAGGTGGAATAATGGGATGATTTTGTTGCTAAATACTGGTCTGAAGACCGTATGTCCATGTTTGCTGTCAATACCAAAAGTGTGTTCTACACATTTCTTATTCCACATTTCAGCAGTCAGGAGGTGAAGGAAATGATCATCAGAATTGAGTCTGAACTTTACTTTTCGACTATATAAATGACAAAAAATAGGTTAAATTAATTTTAACAGATAACTGGGCCATTTCTCTCCCTGCCTCCTCCACTTTAGACCATGCAGCAGTACCAGGTCATCTGGGGTAAACAAGTTGGGGAAGCAGTTTTCCAAAAGAATGCATCCAATGCGTGGCATGTCTGGCAGCAGGGCTAGGATGTCAGTCTTGTGGGCATTTTGGTAAAGTGATAGCTGGCTCCATCAACTTATATTAAGGAAATTATGGCTTAGCTATGCAAGGAAGAGGAAAAACAGATGCTACGAAGTCTGTCACGAGGCTGTAACAAGATAAAGAAGAGTTATTTTCGATCATCAGTCTCACTGGTCTAACTTGAAGGGATTTGATTCCTTAGTCCTCACCAGACATTGCATACATGTGCACGAGGTGTATTGTAGGATTCCCTGTGCAAGGGAAACCAAGTCTGACCAGCTCACGCACCTAACATCTCTAAGTCATTGCCCAGAAATGAACACCTAAACCTTCTGTTGTAATGTGCATATCGGGTATTTTTGGAAGCTTTCTGGAGTTATCTGATGCTTTTCTACATATGTATTGAGAGAACAGTCCTTGCGTGCAAATTTTAAGTAGGGAGAAGTATGTAGCTTACCAAGAACTGTTATACAGGAAAACCATATGCGTCAGGTTTTTTTCAGGAGAATATTGCTATACCTGTCACTCGTCTATACAAGCATTTCTTCTATGTTTTTTGGTTATCTTGGGAATGTAGAGCTATTAAAACAGAAATTCAAAAGATGGTTCACACCTTTGTCAGGGTCAATATCCCCTCTGCGCCAATGCAATATAGCTTGTGTAGTTCTTTTTCCGTTGCTTTTGTCAGCGCTTCTCTGTCTCTCATGAAAGTTGGCCCTGTTACCCAATTAGCAGCTACACAGAAATGACATTGAGGAAGTTTTCTTTTCCTGACATCTACATTTCTCTTTTTTTTTTTCCCTTTCTTTATGATTTTATTCAGCTATCTGACTCTTTTAATACCCCTGGACATCCTAAGGAATTCCTTCTCTACTCATTGTTCCCCTATTTAGTTCTGAATATTTATAGTCTGTCATATGTCCCGTTGGCCATGGAAGAGTAGCTTCTCTGCCTCTTGCACTTATGGTTGAGAACTCTGACATTCAGCCCCATCTCTGTAGCATAGTCAGTGAGTATCAGAGAAAATAAACTTTTCAGGTATAGGTTTGGTGCCAAGGGGTTACAGGCAGAGTGGAAGGGGGTTAGCCAGCATCAGACCTTGAATCTCTGGTGTGTCCAAACACACTGTGCAAACAGCCCAGTGTTCATCTGTCCAGGCTCTGAGCAAACCAGAGAAGGGTTTTCTGCTCTAGAAGATATTTAGCCACAGTTGTTAGCTATATGCCCAGAAGAATGCATTAAATAACAAAGCACATCAGAATGAGGCTTGTGTCATAAGCAGGCATCTGGAGTGGAGCTTGCATCCCCTTACATCCACCTGTGTAAATGTGTCTCGTTTGTAGATGTGTCTGTATACGCAGATGTTTAATAGTTAATAATTTACCATAATTCATCATTTTAAGTGTCACGTATTTAGGAAAGCAGGCATCTAGCAAGGTGTGTAACCCTTACTGTTCCTGTGTCACTGGTGTACTGAGAGGCAAGCTCAGAATATCCAGGTTACAGTGAATGTCATACTGGAAACAGCAGGAGCCGTAGCCATGCTGAGAGTAGTTATTGTTCAGATAGTGCCTACTTAGAGAGAAAGATTGCTTTATCTCGGCCAGTTACTCAAGAAAATTTACTGTTAATGGTACGACTGCAGTTGGATGTGATAATGAGCAGTATGTGGTTGTTGGCTTTTGATGTTCCATTTTTTCTTTATATTAAAAAAAAAAAGAAGCGGCAAAATAAAACGTGTTTAACTTTACAACTAAGTTCGTGGGAAACAGAAGCTAAGTGAAATACAGTTCCCACTGGAGTCAGTGAGTCTTGCTAGCTTGTTCTGAGCTATTTCGGCTCCATTTGCCTCTTGGATTTTTTCCAGCCGGCCACACGATGTCGCTTGTGCCCGCGGATGTGGCTCAGCGCTGGCAGCTCCTCGGCTGCGGCGTGCTAAAGTGAATTTGGTTTGTTTTCTAACTGGCCTTGACCTTAGTGCATTTTCTCTTTAGTGACTGCGTAGTATTATTTGGCTATAGAACAAAACTGTCTCACCCATCTTCTCTGTAGCCAAGAGGCCAAGAAGCAGAATTCCACACTGATGTTCAACACGAGCATCTTTTTCCAGGCAGGAGCAGAGGTGATGGTAGTTTTGTTGCAGATACATTCATTCGATCTCACAGGTATTATACTCTTTGCCCTCTGGTGTCACTACCATTCCAATAACAGCCAATGATAAGTTTCTAGTTTCCAAACTGAAATAGCTAAGTGATCCATCTAATTCAGTATTCATCACTATGTCCCTGTATCAGATGTGGAAACCTCCTGTGGGGCTGAAAACAAAAGTTCTGCTCGCAGTTCATACTCCTCCTTAGCTGGTGGTTGATTATGTTTCTAAAACATCTCTTGCTTTTATAGATCATCTTCATTTTACTAGCTTAAATAAGTAAGTTTATCAAGCCTTCTTTCTTGCAATGAGCTTTCATCGTCCCAGATATCCTGTAAGCCACTGGTCTGGTGGAGTTAATTTGACTTGGTAGAACACTGATGAACAAGAACAGCACAAAGGATTCCTCCAGGATCTCCCGTCACTGCCTGAAAATACTATTATTTCCATATCTTATATGTATCAGGACAGACATTTCGAATTTGGGGGGGGTTTTTTGCTTATATTACCAACTCAAGGTCATCTTGTGATTGAGCTGTATATCTAAGCCTGTCTCCTTCCCCAGCATTTCCAAATTATGAGCTCTCAGCTTAAATAGTAGAAGTTTGGGGTATTTGTTAGTCCCCAAGTGCACAACTTTTCCCATGAATTATTAAATTTTATTGCATTTCTATTACTCTGATGTTCAAGGTTATCCCAGTTCTTTATGATATCCCAGTCCTCCTCTATACTGGCAGTGCAGGGAAGTTTATTAGCCCATTAATATTTTTGGTGTCCAGATTATTAGTGAAAACATGAGGCAATTTCAGCTCAACACCAGTCCATGCTGACACTTTTCTCTATCACCTCTGCTCAGTTCTCACTACCCATTTCTTACATTTCATTGTTTCCTTACTGACCCTACAATTCCTCTGATAAACTCCATCTTTTCCAGACTTGTGTTTAATTCCATGTGTGGCCAAATATCAAACATTGTAATGATATCATACTAGATGAGATCCAATAAAATTGATGTTGTGCAGAAGTCATTTCTCTTAACAAACAAAGCTACCAAGCAAGTCTAGCACTGTGCCTTTAACTTAGGTAAAACCAATTAAAATCTTTCTCATTATGATTAATTTTCCATTTACTTTGATGTTTTTGTTCAGTTTTTCCTTAAGTTTTCTGTTGGAAGCACTGGTAACTCCTCATTATCTTTCCCCCTCTTAAATATAAAAGCTATAGTTGCTGTTCACCAATGGTAAGAGATATTTGACTTGCAATTTGCTAGGAGCTTATCACTCCCTGTTTAAGTATATAAGTGCTTTGAATTATGTTTCCATCATTACTATGATTCATTGGTATACCCTTATTTCATCAGCTTTCCCTCCTTGCTCAGTGCTCTATCTTTTGTTCCTAAAAACAGAGGTGAAATACTCCTTCAGTGTTGGAGCCCTACCTAGGTTACCTTTCATCTCTGCTGTGTACTGACATAGCGTAACTCCCCGTGATCCTATTTCTTCTTTTCTTTTTCTCCTTTTATTTGGATAGCTGGAGAACCTTTTGCTACTGGTTTTAATATTATTTTCAGTGTTTAACTCAGCTTGGCTTCTGGCAGTTCTCGCTTTATCTCAGCACATCGTGAGCTCTTTGCTGATCCATCTTTTGTTTTTTCTTTCTGCATGCTTATTCCTAATCATCTCCTTAGGGTATTTATTAATCCAGCGGGGTCTGGATTCCCTTCCTGCATTCTCCTTTGGAGATTGCTAACATTTTTGACAGAATGAAGCATTGTACATTCAGTCCTTTGAGATAACTGACTTCTGTAACTCTTTGCATCAATTTATCAAAGTTTCCTCTACAGGAATCAAGAATGTTTATTACACATGTGTTTTTTGATCTTCTGTTTAATTTAAACTGATTTAGTTTGTCACTTCTGTACAGCATTATTTTTATTAACCAAAAACTAATTTGAAACACTTCTTGTTGTTTCACCGACAAAACTTCCAAACTTTCTTATTAAACTCTCAATATTAAAAGTAAGGTTCTTCGGTTGTTTCACAGTGACCGCACACAGTTTCATCGCCATATTACATCCAGTTTGTTCGTGGTAACACCACTTTGCCAATTTTGTCTATTGTCTATTTTAAAACTTACTTCTTCTTGAGTGTTTATACTCTCACTGATTTACTTTATCAATTGCCATACCTTCATTTATGCTTTTTTCCACTTAAGCAGTACAAGAAGTTTTAAAGGAAGCAAAAAAAAAAAAAAAAAATTGTCGTTTTTTTTAAGGGGTAGTATACCAACCCTTCTTTTTTAAGAAACAAAACCAAAACCAGACCACATACATCATGATCAGAAGTGATATAACTCTAAAATGATGGTACCTTTAATCCCATTTTCAAGTCATGGTTTAACACCAAGTTGGAGGGCAGAGGTTTCACAAGCTTTCAAATCTGCTTTGCATCATGAAGCTGCATAAGGGTCTCCATAACATGAGTCCCACAACTCTCTTCATGTCATGCCCGGTCAGGTGATTGCATCCTGGCATGCTGTTATTTATCGACATTGTTACACATGTTCGTGTACATTAAATATGGAGAAAAGATAAGCGTTGCTCAGTTATATTTGATCCTGTTAATAGAATGTACATATTGATCTTGTAATTTCTGTTTCTGGATGTTTTCTTGAATTCTGTGTTCTAGTAGGCTGTAAAGGATTTACAAAAAAATATAGCTGTATGTTGTGTCTTTTACAGGATTTCCATATGCTAAATCAGCTTCTCTACCTGGCTATGGAAAGAATGGCTTACATCAGGTAGGTATACATTTAACTGCATTCTCCAGGCCATAGTGTAGCATAAATAGACAGCTTGGTAACTAGTTGAAAATCTACACAGTAATAACGCTTCAAAGGTGTTTTGGCTGCCAGCCCTGTCTGACAGATTCATACCCTATGTGGGTTACAGTTTGTCTGTCTGCAAGAATAAGACAGACTGAGGCTTCTCCTTTTAATTGTGTGCATCATAAGCATTAGGAATCTTGATTCTCCTCCCAGAACAAACAGAGGTCCAAAGTGTACAGGCTGCACAGACTAATAAATCACAGCGTAGATTGAATTAATGTTAGGGAGAGTTAGGCCTAAGTAGGCAAGTAATGATCTTAGAGCAAAGGTGGAGCAGCCCACATCCATTGCATTTCTTGAATCATCTGTTCTGTTTTTTTCTAGTATGCATGTGTGTATACATATATAGGTATATACACACACAGTCATCATACCTTTAGGGAGAGGAGGGAGCAATACAGAGAGAAAGGCAGGCAGCAATGTAGAAAGCAAATGCATAACAAAATTATGAACGGATCAGACTAGGTGCTCTTTTTCTACTCTTTTTTTATAATTTTTTTTTAAGTCATTGGGAAAATGGCATCTTTGACACTCTTGTCTCTCTTTCTCTCTGGTATCTTGCATTATGGGTTCTCAGTTCATGGCTTATATTTTTAGATACAAACCCATTATGGTTAATAGTGTTAAGTTGGCACTACATAGATGGATGTGCACTTACATTTTGAAGATTGATTTGTGTCTGAATTACATGGACAGGGCCTCATTCAAATTCCCTCCTTTCTCCAAAGGAAGGTGTGAAAGCTGCAGAAGTACATGAGCAGGATTAACCTTCCCCAGTGCTAAGAGTTAAACTGTGGGTCATTGGAAGGAGCTACAAGAAAGGAACTGTCAGAGGGTAGCTAAATGAATTTTTCAGTAGCTACTGAAATGTCCATCCCTTTGAGTTAATATTACAAGAATAATTGTGCCTGTGTTGCTTCAGTACCCGACTGCTTGAATTCCTCTCTGAAGGAACCAGTGGCGGTGCAAGTTGATCGAAGGAGATTTAGGAATTTGAGAGGGTCTAGATAATCCTGTCCCCCCGCTATGAGTCAAAAGCTTTTTTCTGACTTTTCAGAATAACTATCACCAGTAACCTGAAGCGAGCGAGGGACCGACTTGCGCCCAGCCTCTGTGCTGGTGGGGCACCAAAGCCATCAGAAGGCTGCACACGGATGAGGCCAAAGCAAACTCCATCAGCAGTGGAGTTGGCCGCGCCTGCAGGCTGAAGCCCTGCGATGTAGTATGAAAGCAGCAGATGGCAGCATTTGTCCCGCCTAAAAGGTCCAACCTTCCCTGCTGAAAACTGTAGGAAAGTTGAAAAGGTTGCTCATGGTCAAATCCTTGAGGCCAAAATTCTTCTCAGAATGGCTGTCCTCTGTTTGGATTGCAGGCTCATACCGGCTTTTGTGGTTTGTTATTTTTAATCAGCCATCCCACTGCTGCGTAACAAAATAAACCAAAACCAAACAATAAGGAGCCTTGGAGGTTATTGTGAGCATAGCTGTGCACACCGTTGATACCTTAACAGGCAAAAATGAGACTTGGGGGAAAAAAATCATATAGTAGTGCTTTTCTGATCTCCTGTAATGTTTTTCATCATAGCATTTGCCAGCAAAGGAAAGAGACAGTGGGTCAAACAAAGCTATGGGACATATACAGAGTTCTCCCTGGTCTTAGCGGCATCAGCAGTGTGAAGCAGAAAGCAGAATGAGACAAGTTTCAGTGCAGCATAAGTGATTTGTGACAATGGCAGTAAGACGTCTGCATCACAGGGAAAGGCGTGTGACAATCTCAGTCTTACCTCACTGCCAGGTCTTCAAATTGGGGTGGCTGGTGGCTTTCTCACGCCTTTCCATCTCATTGAAAGCTGTGAGGAATCAGAGCTCGAAAACGTCCAAAGGGCTTAGGGGTGAGGTGGGTTGATATGACACTGCAGTTGCCTCTCTGAGTGACATCTAAGCTCCAGCTTTCACTGGTCTGTGGAAGTTCACAGCGTAGGCAGCAAACTGCACCTGCAGTGCCTCCGAGGACCCAGGCACTCACTTGGCACTCCATCCTCTTCTACAGGCAGAGCTCCATCTCTGCAATTGTATATCGATGGGTGTTGTGAACTCTTGAGATGCCCGCTTTGAGCAATTAGGTCAAGTTCAAATGAGACTTTATCCTCTTTCTCTCTCACAAGGATCTATATTTTGATTGTGGTGTACCATCTGGTTTTCTTTTTTCTCTCGACAATGCGCAGAGTGGTTTTGTGGTGCATTTTGCTGCTACATTGCTTCTTTCTTTCTCTTTCAGCCTGAAAATATGGGCCAATATGAAACGGACCAGGAGGCGAGCTGGGGGATGAAAGGTACATCGCAATATCATTTCCACTCCACTTCATGTTTTCTTCCTTTGAGGATGCTCGTTAACATATTGCCATAAAGGTTACTATTCTGAGATCTTCACGTAATAATGACTAGACAGAGACCCAACTCAGTATCATGTTTATCACAGAGAGTCTTTTTATTTAACTGAACATAAAGGCCCGACTGAAGCCCTGCATCATAAAGTGATGCAACCAGACTGAGTCAATTCCTGTATCTTCAATATGTGTCAACAGCCTCTGTGGTGGTGGTTTCATATCAAAGAGAGGAAGAAATTTAAGATAATCATTCCTTCAAGACGTATCTAATTAAAAAAAAAAAAAAGTCCATTGTTGTTCTTGTTTGTGCTAGAGTGTCATTAAAATGTACAGAATTCAAAAATCAGAATTTATTTGCATTCATTTTTTTTTATTACAGTTTAAGTGGACTGTGAACTTAATATGGAACTTGGGTTGGAATTTTCAAATGAGCTGAGCAATTTAGAAACATGCATCTACTCATGGGGAAGAGTAGGATTTTGTTTCCAAGACACTTAATTTCGTTTTATAAATCTTGCTCTCATGCTTCACTTCATGCCTCTGTGTTGATACAAATCTTTCTCTTTATGTTTGAGTAGTTTAAAGCACAGATTTTCAAAAGTAGACTTACCTCTGGTTTCATTTCAGACCATAAAAAGGTCTATGAAAACATCCTGGCTATCCTGGTTGCATTTAATCATCGTTGTGAATAGATGAACTTGTGGTAGTCATATCACATATAGTCATATACTGACCTAACTAGAATACTCTTGTGCCAGTCATTGTTCTCGCACCTTCAGACCATCTTCGCTATCGTTACTGCCACTGCCGTCAGCCCAAGTGCAGGATGTTGGCATCTTAGAATATTGTGTTAACTTCATGGTTTTCATATATGTTCCCAAACTGACATGCCTGTAATAATCCATATATTTTACTATTTTCAGTAAAGAACAATAAGGGCAGGACTTTTGGATGACAGACTGACTTAACTCTGCACAAAAGCCCCCTGTAAAACGAAATTCCCAATTTTGCCAGACATACTCACTGTGTAACCCAATGGCATCCGGAGATGGATTTTCTGTAATAAGCCTTTGGTGTCAAGGCCTGTTGCTTTGGTAATAGCCAGTGTTGTAGGCATTCAGAGCGTGGGGGTGAAATGCTTACTGTGCATGCAGTTGTCCAACAACTATTGAGAAGAGAGAAATGTAGTAGCATGACAGATGCTGATGTACCTAGATGTTCATTGTGGTGACTCCAAAAGAAGCCTATAAATTCTAAACTGTGAACCTGTTCTCATTCTCTTGCAGAATACAAGGTAAGAAGGGCTTTTCCAACACTGGAAGAACAATCAGATTCAGCACTTCCTAGCAAGGTTACCTGTGTTCCTTTTTTATTTTATTTTGTTAATTTTTGTCCCAGTGAAATATTTGTCAAATCAGGATGCAAGTATGTACCACTTAAATTAGTAAGTTCCCCACACTGTCATTTCCACACATCAGAGTCAGATTTGGCTGGAGTTCATATGCTCTTGTCTTTTTAACAGATTTATCCTTATAAAACACTTATTGTAACAAACCGAGTTCGTGTGAAATTGCCTAAGGATGTGGACAGGACCAGGCTGGAGGTAGGAATGATATTTATTTGATGGCTTTGCAAGTCTTTGTCCTGTTTGTTTGCCACCTTAGATTATCCCTATGCTCAAGCAATAGCAATGAAACAATAGAGAAGAGAGGAATAACACTGTATATTATATTTTATTTTAAAATACTAGAATGTAGGCAGTTTAACTAAAAAAGAATAGCCAAAAGCCTGGCAAATGTCTGACCAAATGGTGTTTTACAAATGAGGAAACCCATTAGTTTTGGATGATTATACAGGATATTGAAAACTGGAACGCAGCATGTGGAAACTTGTTTTTTTTAATTCCTATAAAAAAACCACCCTCCTAGTATAACCCAGGTATTATAAAAACGCTCCATTTATCCTGCAAATATATGAACCTATGTTTCTGGTCCATTGTCTTATTCAGACATAATTTATCATAAAGGAAAGTTTGGTTTCCAAAGGCGAAATCCAGAAGTTGATGTTCAGGCAAAATTGATGAGGTTGATTTTTTTGACTGAGTAATGACAGGATTGAATAAAGACTCACCTAAATTATTAAACTAACATATCTTTGTGTGAATTACTATTAAGAAAAAGTGATAGTTCAATAAAAATTATGTGATTAACAATATTGGACTTTTGGAAAGATTTCTATTTAAATAAATTTATTGTATTTTTAACTTGATAATATGCCAAGAAAAGAAGAAAGAAACTTTAATCTTAAAGTAAAAACAGAAGAAAAACTATGAAGTAGCAGGAAGTTCCTCATTAAAGATCAATTTTTTGTAAAAAAAAAACTAATTTACCAAATTCTTTTACATGTTGTACTGTTTGGAAATGGTGCTATGTTCTTTAATACTTCAATGTGCTTGTCGCCTGATTACCCAGCAAGTGGTATTGATTTGATGGTAAGGAAAAAAGAGCCTGAAACGTGTGGTGTTTTGAGCATGGGGTATAGCAAGGCGTGATAGCAATAATAAAAACCATAATGAATCCAGAAAAAGGAGCAGGGAGTTGGAGGGATACCCATCTGGATACATCCTATAAAGGATTCTTTTATATACATACATTTGTGTGTGCATTAAAGAGAGTCTCTGTTTAAACACATCAGACTGGTCTGAATAGCAAATGCTGCTCTGAATTGCTTTTTTAAGACAACATAGTTTGCTTTGGATGGTTCGTGCCTGTCCTGACTGCCGTTATCTGTAACTCACACTGTCCTCCGCCGGGATCGCCGTTTGTTTAATGTAGGAGTTGCCGGGTCTGCCGGGCACCCGGTGCAGCCCAGTCCCTGGAGGCTCAAGGAGCCCAACCACTTCGAACATCTCACAGAGGTTTGCAAAGAGAACAATAAACAAGATGTGCTTCAAACCTGTGCCAGGAAAGCCATCAGGGGACCGGGCTGATGCTGCTGGTTGTTGCACTGTGTTAAACACGTGTGTCTGCAGGAAGGACTCCTTTGGAGACCGCCTTACGTTTATTAGGGATTGGTAGGTTTTTAAACAATTAAATTAGCAGCATTTTAATAGGATTATAACTGCTGGAGGAACAGAGGCAGCAGCTCATCCACACATTCAAACCATATGCAGGGTTGCGTGACGGGCACAAACTGTTGCCTTCGCCACCGGCCTCTGCCCCCCCCTCCCCATCCTTTCCTTCTGCTTCACTGAGCTGCTGGAAATAAGGAGCTTTGCATAGAAAAGCAGTTTCCTCTTGTGGCAGAAGACGATGACTGTAACTTAGTTGCTGACTTGTGCGTTCAGCAGATTTCAGGCTTGGACAAGACCCAGGACTTGGGGAGCCCGAGGCTACACGAGTTTGTAGTTTTGCACAGGAGCAGACCTGGATTAGGCACACACACACGTGCATACACACCACCCCCCCACACCCATCTCTTTGCAGAGCACCCACTTAGCATATTTTGATATCTTCAGGCTTTTGGGAAGCATTACTGGGAATACTGGAAGCAGGTGTAAGGTTTGATTTCACCTTGTCTTGAGCTCCATTTCACATTCACTGGAGGGTATGGATCCATGCTCGCAGATCTCTAGGAGGCAAGCGCTCTCCCTGAGCAGAACGGGTTGCCGGCTGGTCTTCTGTTTTCATCCCGCACAGCAAGTGTCAGTCTTGAAAGGGCTGGATTGTGCCTACAGGAACAGTGAAGGTGATAGCGCTGCTAAGCCCACGCGTTATCCAAACTGTAGAGTGATTTATCTTGGAAAATCTTTTAAGAGAAAAAAATCCGTGTTCTAATATTCCAGTTTTGCTACGATCAGTTTTGCGGACTGAAGCCTCACTTTGCTCTCACCACTGCAAATCAGAGCGAGCTCCTGGCTGTGCTGGCTGTGGGCAGGGTACAGGTGGTGTCAGTGAAAGGAGACCTGGAATAGTTGTGTTTTATATCAGCTGTCAAACCTGAAAGCAGTCTTACCATATCCAGTATGATTAGAATATCTCACATGTCGTGTTTCTGATTTCCTAGTCTACTCAAGAGCAAGAAGTTGACTAAATCTGCATGAGCTAGCTTTATTTAACATCCCTCTTGCAAGCTGACTTGAAGCAGGCTCCTGTTTGTGAAACACTTTGTTATGAACCTTGAACGATCAGGCATAGATGTCATGGAAAAGGCACTGTTGTTTGTCTCTGATTCCCTCTTGCAAGGGAAGTCTGCTATATTGAATGCTCCTGTCATGAAAAGTGAACTCAAGTAAATGGTATTAGCTCCTTGGGTCAAATTAAGGGAGGCTGTAATGAAGGCCTCGGCTTATGGTCAAGGACCGCAGGAGGGTGGGGATTTAATGGGTGGTAGTGTTTTTCTAACTTTGCTCCCATTGTGAGTATTTTTAAGATTACGCGGTTGTGTAAGAAATTTATTTTAAGGATTATAAAAAAATATTTTCATGTAAAAATGCATATTTTTCTAAGACCAAGAGGTATCTAGAGATTAGGAAGGCTCAGCTGGTAATAAATGCATTCAAATAATAGGAATTCTTTCTTCAAAAGCACATATATCTAAGCGTAGAAACACTCGGCATGTTTTTGTTTGCTTGTTCTAACTCAGCAGTGAGGCAGAAGCAGCCCAGTTCTTGTACTCTTCCAGGAGATGTTTATGCCAACAGTGAACTAATAGATGCATCATTGAGAACTAGCTATAATAAATGACCTGATGATTTTTAAATACATTACTGGCACTCTTACTTTTGAATGAATAGCCTGGATCTTCGTTTAGTACAAGCTGATTTGAAATGCAAGGAATTTACACTAGATAAGGATTTGGCCCAGGAACTTTTTTAGAAGTTTCTCTTTACCATAGTGCTGTTTATTCTAATGTTAGATGAACGGAGCTATTCTGACGGGAAATGATGCAGAACAAGTTAATGCACATAATGAACAGAACAGCAAAGCAGTAGTACAGGATTGGGTTGTACAGTGTGGGTGAAGAAGAGGAATTACACCCTCAACATGTCTGCAGATGACACAAAACGGGGAGGACAGCAGTTGATGCTCTGATGAGCAGAGCCTTCATTCAGAGGGACCTGGCCAGGCTGGAGGAATGGGGCAACAGGGACTTCATGAAGTTCAATGAAGGTAAATCCAGATTCTGGCACTTATGACAGAACAACGCCATTCAACAGCGCAAGATGGGGGGAACAGCCCTGCAGAAAAGTACCTGATGGTCCTGATGGAAAATAAGTGGAACATGAGTCAGCAGTGCACCTTTGCAGCAAAGGGGTTATAGAGGAAAACAGACCCTTCTCAGAAGCAGGCACTGGAAGGCCAAGATGCAACAGTCACAAGTTGCAGGAAAGGAAATTACAATTAGATATAAGGGAGAAACAAGGAGAGTAATGCAGTGGAACAGCTTGCCCAAGAGGCTGTGGAGTCTCCATCGCTGGAGGCGTGCAAAACTCACTGGACAAGGCCTTGAGGAATGCGGTCTAATTTTAAAGTCGTCCCTGCTTTGAAAACCTCCATAGGTCTCTTATGTGCTTAGGTTGGATAACATAATTTCAAAATAGGATTCTAAGCTACCTTTGTTGTGATAGCATTTAAAAAAAAATAATAATAATTTGGTCTATCTTGGAACATTTTGTATCAAAAGATCATTTTATTATGCAGGGGTTCAATGTGTGTTCTGGAGCAAACTTCCCTATTTTGGACAACTTAAGCCCTGAGTTTCCAGGGACTAGGTCATCACCTTTGGATGGTACACATTAGTACATTCCTTTCCTCCTGGTTTCCCAGTGGTGTTCCACATGACCTGTTTTGTTTTTTTTCCAAAGGATGCTGGGCTTATGGATGCTTTAGAAAATCTTGATACCTCTTTTAAGTACTTGAATGCCTTTTATGATTTAGGCCTTGGGCTCTTAAAAGCATGCACTTGATACTTTTACCTTAGATTGGATATTGTTTGCCTGTTAGTGAGTCACAGCAATGTGATTCAGTGCTTGCACATCCAAATTGATGGTTCATGCCCAACTGCATAGATTTATTTTTTTCCCTCCTGAAGCTGCTTTTATCACAGAGTGTAAGATTTCATTTGTGGTCACAGGCTGGTAGTTTTGAAAGCCAACATAGTTAGAGTCATCCATTTGGAAACCATCTTTTAGTGTTTTCATTTGATTTTCTTATCTTAACGTATCTTAGTTTCTTTAGCCTTTTCTTTTGAATGTCAGAGAGTTAAAAGCATTATTCATTCATGCCTATCAAATACAGTTGAAAGTATATTATTCCACTTTTGTTTGAGCCTGTTCAGTCTTTGTTTAACAAGGATACACTAAAACAATTGCTAAGGAAAAAGTGTTCTGGAATGTCAAGTAGCAAACCTTCATCTGCCACCTTGTTCTCTTGTAAACAGAAATAAGAGATTTAAACATGGGTGCGGTCTTGTTTGAACAGAGCACTCATATTAATTCAAACATGCTTTTCCTCCTGAAACTGCTTGTCTGGATTTGTTTTAGGGATGACATTTTTTCCACTAGTTTTTATTCAACAATCACCCTGGGTTCTAGCCATTTGGGCTGCAACCGTTTTAGGACTGGTTTCCAGTAATTGAGCCTGAATTTATAACAGTCCCAGCTCCTAGATGTCATTCATACAAGTAATGTTGTGTGTCCCACCTCCTCTGGAGCTCAGATGGAGAAAATCAGACCAAAACTGGAATGCTGTGTGTTTTAACACAGAGAAGTACAGTTGTAGTTTGGGGCTGAATTTGAGGTTATGGACTCACTTCACAATGAAGCTTATAACCTGGAGTGAAAAAGTTCAGTTCACCGACTTCAGTGGAACTTCACACTGTTTAACTTGCAAAATGTTTGTGTGATGTTTCTTATTGGAGGCATATGCTTGCATTGTGATCAGTGCTGGATGTCTATATCAGTTTTCAAAGCCCGTATGAAAACAGCCGTTGTAAAATGAAAATACACGGTCGAAATTACAAGATATGTACAAAAGCTAATTCCTATCAGAGTGGAAACACTGTGGGAGTGAACGCGGATTAGATGTGAAGAATTCATATTAGGGATGTGCTAAAGGGGAAACCAAGGGAAACTGGAAAACCTGCTTTAAAGTATTTTCTACCAAAAGCAAATGAATATGGAAAGTTTCATGTTGACTCCAGTGTACTTTTTTGTTTTAGGCCCAAAGACCATAGACATACCACCTGAAACCAAACCTCTGAGCCCCAGCTGTGAGTCTGGGACAAAAATCCAAATAAGTGCTAGAGTTAACATACATGAAAACACAATAAACTTCATTAGATGCTCCAGTTTAATAGTCATCTACCTCTTAATATAAAACTACATTCACATCTTAAATTTTTGAAACTCAAGATCCTCTATATATTTTCATAATTCATTAGGGATTCATAGATTTAGTTGTATTTATGAATTTTTTTCTTAATTATGTAACATCTTTATCAGCAATCTGTTGAAGGCAATTACTTATGTAATTGTTGGTATGAAAAGGCTCATTTAGTTGAATGACAGAATGATGGCAAAAGTTATCTTCGGAGATGTTCTACTGCGTACCGCTGTGTAGGTAATATATTGATATCCCTGAGTGAAATACTTGTATCTTTTCAGCTTATGGCATAATTAATCAGGTGGGGAAAATACTGACTGTACAATGGTACTGCAGAATATTTGGCACGTGCCTCTTGATATTTCAAGGTTAGATTGTAAGTACCCAACAGTAGTAGTGCTGAGTGGAATGCAGCTTCTCTGTGACGAAGCAGCTCTCTGAGATACTAAATGAGATATATCCACAGGTCCAGGAGCCTTGTATAGATGCTTGGGGTAACATCGGCAGGGGGAAGGGTTTCACACTCCCTTCCACACTACTTCTGTTGCACTGCTTTTCCTGGGAGCCTTTTTGGGGACCCTCGTTGCTATGTGGAAGTAGAGGAGAGAGGGGGATCTACACCTCCTGCCAAGGCTTGGTTGCACAAGGGCTCCAAGTTGCACAAGTGTTCAGGGTTGTGACGAAGTGCCCGCATCTAGCATAACTGCAATTGTAGCCCTTACTGCCTCATCCCCTGATCAATGGAGTTGCTCTCGTTATCTTTGATATCTTTTGAAGTTCATTAGGTGGCAACTCATGCCGTTTCTTAACATTCCCTCCCCTCTCACATAATTACTTAATAGTTGGAAATATTTATTGAGCGTGAAACTTAATTACCCTGTAGATGAGCCTAACATTCAATACTCCCTTGGGAACATGAGACATGGCTAATTACAGTTTTGTAATTAGCCATGCGGTAGGCTTAGAAGAAACCTCTGAAAAGCCTGATGAGCCCCAGCAGTGCAAAAGAAAGCAGGGGGGAAAGTGCAAGCCTTGTGAAAGCAAAATGAGGCTTCAAAATTCAGTAGATGAAAGAGAAAATTTTCCAGAAAATTATGATTGGGCATCTGCAAGTAATATTTGGGCTAACTTTGAGAGGCAAAGGAGAAGGGAATTGGGGGGAGAGGAGGAAAACTGGAGAAGGGAGGAGGCTGTTATTGTTCTAAATGTATTCAGTTGAGATGCTTTTAACATCCTAAATCTGAATACAGGAGAAGACTATGTCCCACCAGCAAAGTCTCTGCACTAACTACCCTAAAGAGCCAAGATCTGTTTTTTTACATGAATGCTTGCTTGCCTGTGGATAAACCTTTCCCAATAAAGCCCAGTTAAGTTTGACTGCTTTGCATTTTGAAGCCTCTGGAAAAGATCCTGTAGCTTTTACTTCCATATTTTGTGGATCAGAGGTTGGAAGTGTTACAAGGACTCTGAACAAAAATGAATTAAAATGGACAACTACTTAAAATTGCATTCTATAAAATAGAGTGCACAGTGGTGCTTCAGAGAGAGACTAGCTGAAAGATTCACTATGGATTCAAGCAAAGGCAATGTAATGCTCCACTGTCATTTCCTATAACATAATGTAACAAAAAGCAAAAGAGAAGCAAACCTGAGGTTTTAAATGACGTCTAGGAATTAGGGCTTTGATTTTTGTGGTCTTCAGCTCATCACCTCCTGCCATCCACTCTGTTGGTTCATTGGTTCAATATTGACTCATGAAGAAGTATGATATCCCCTGGATTTCCTACATCAGCAGGTTTTCACAGGAAGACTCCCATCCAATTACTGACACAGAATAAACATGCTTGTGCAGCGTGACCTGGTCACAGCTTACTGCAGTGTGGCTGTAGGTTAATTGCAGTTTTCCTTTCCTGTGACTTATTCACACTAATGCCATGTCCCTAAGTATTAGTTTTGAAGATCTCTGAATTTCATTAAAAGTACAATTATTCTTGGCGAAAAGAAATCTCATTGAATTAAATAAACATTATAACTCTATTTAGAATGATCAGTGACTTTTTAGCAGGCCACAGAAAACAGAGACAAGCCTCATTAATTTACACCAAAAAGCATCACTTCTTTCTGAGATAACACTGTGGAGCAAGTATTTGAATGTGCAATTACTTACTTTTGTTCTGAGAGACTCGAAAATGAGCATGTATCTGTACTGCTCATTTTAATGATCGTGTTTCGTAAAGCATGAGGATTTTCCATCGTAGTGGTTGCACTGCAGTAGAGAGGCTTAGCTCAGCCCTTGCTTAGTTCTGTATATCTTAATAAGAAACATTTGTGTTTTAATTCTTCCGTTGTGCATGTGTATGTTTTAGGAGAGCTAGCTGGATAATCACAGCAAGGCGTGGTGACCCTTCTTACACAGCACTGTGCCATATAGGTGACATCCAGGTGAGGAATTACAGCAGCAGCATTCGGTTCCCAAGCTGCAGGCCACCTTCAGGCTTCCCAAAGTGGGATCCCAGTGTTGGGACCCCATTTCTGTAATCCAGAATGCTGTCAGTGCAGGTGAGAGATTGTGTTTCTGGAGACACGACTCTCCTCTTCCACACAAAGGCACTGCTGCGAGCCATGGACACATCTGGTGGGACCAGCGCTTCACTGAACTTGAGTCTCACTGTCTTCCTTTCATTTCTCATGCAGGCTGACATGAAATGCTATCCAGAACAAAAGGTTGAGCACTATTGACTTTACAAGCCTCATATTAATACAATTTTATCAAAACAATATGATGTGGTAGTCCTATCTAGTGTGACAATTTCACAAATATACCCAAAATGCTGATGGTCTCATGCTGTGAGCTCCAGTTTAGCAGTCATTTTGGTGAAGAACCATCTTTAAGCTATTTACCTTATCTTTTAGCAAGAGTTTCAGGTAGCATCATGTTAACACCACTATGCAGCTTCCAAACTGAGCTCACTTAAATGCAGCCAGTTCCGAGTGTGGGCAGAAGGGCACCTTAATCTGGTCCTCTGTCTTCTTAGTGTCTGCAGCGTGCCCAGCTTTGCTGTTGATGCAGAGCAGAGAAGTAGATTGAGTTAAGCTGCCTGAATATGGCCAAATTGTCACAAAGGGAATTAAGAATCGGTTACTTGCACACTGTAAAACACCCAGACTTCCTATGTAAACAAGGCCAACACTAGTAAAAAAAAAAGGAATGAATTTTACTTTTACTAATAAGCAGGGCAATTCATTTAATGGCCCAATGATGCACTATTAACATAACTGGATATTTTAAGCTGATCCAGTCGTAAAAAAAGGAAGAAAAAAAAAAAGAAATAATGTTCTTGGCCTTGTAAAGCATAGCTTTACACACGCATCTTTTCTCATACCTCAAGATGAATATCCTCCCTATTCCCTACAAAAAAAAAGTAATTTTCAATTACCCTTCTTTTGTTTGACTAATGAGACAAGGTAATGCTTCAGTTAAGGTAAATTAATATTCAAATAGCTGAGAAGAAAGATAAATCAATCTAAGATTTCTTAGTGGTGCATTTTCTCTGTCTTTGTTTGGGAAGAGCTCGAAGTCTTAAAGCTGTAAGATTTAGGAGAGTCCCAACAATAATGCAGACAAAATTTAACGTCACTCATACAAAGAAAAGCATGAACATAAACTTCCCACACTGCCCTATTCCCATGGTGTTTAGGCCCTTCAAATACTTGTAGACATTTACCATATTCTCCCTTAGTCATCATTTGGCTAAGCTTACATGTACTTAGGCATTTTAGTCTTTCCTCATAAATCAAACTCTGCAACCCGTGATTACTTTTGTTACTTTTATCTGAAGCTTTGCCAGTTTGATGACATCTTTCTGGGATCAAGGTTTATTAAAATTTGCAGACAGAACTGTAATCATTGCTGCTTCTAGGATCAGTCCCAAAGCTAGAGACCATGGTGCTTAAGAAGAAGATGGTGAAAGTTTGAGGTGCAGGGAGAGGAGTGAAAATTATGCTGTTTTGGGCACAGACTGGTTCAGACCAAAGGGAATTGTTCCCTTCCTCTATAATTAATTTTGTGTGTCGGTAATGCATTGATCGAGTCAGAAACTTTGCTAATATTGCAGTCTGTTTGTTAGTCCTTGAGATGAGGGACACAGTATGTGGAGAAGAATTAAAAGCAAAGAAACGTCCTAGTGGAATGGGAGGTGGAAATAAGTAAAGCTCACACTTTCCCCACCTCAGTCTCTGCTACTGCATCCTTGGACTGGAAACTCTCAACTCCTTTTGGACCAAGAAGCACCAACTGAGAACTTCTGTGAGGAAAGAAAAAGTGGTGCTGGTCTAAAACAAACCTTCAATATAATTAGAAAATGAGTGCATGCAAGGAATGAAGGTGACGTCATCTGGATACAAGCAGAGGAGCAGAGCGCACATCTAATTCATACTGGCTTGGATAAATGCCTGCGGACTGAAAGCTTGCTAAGCCTCAGGGCAAAGCAAAATGATAAATGGCAAAAAACAGCCTTGGAGAGGAAAGGGGGAATCGCAGAGCTTGGTCAGATTGGTGGCAAGCTTTGTTGGGAGGGGAAGTGTAGCGAGTATTCAACACCCTGCAGAAAAGGCCTGAAGCCAGACCTAGGACTCTCCCTCCATTGACCTTCAGTATTGAAATGGATCTGATGGGACCACAGCAATTTCTAGGAAGACATGGTATAATTTTCCTCAAGAAAAAAAATGTTGAAAACATTCCTTTTAAATTTTTACATTTCCTATCGTTTTGGATAATTGGCAAAGTGGATTTACCTGCAGGGTGTAGGCTTTCTGATTTTCTCTTTGAGTATGAACTACATTTTTTCACTGCTTTCTTCTGAGTGAAGGGACATCTCAAGTCTTATCCACAATCTAGAAAGCAAGGTAAAACAAAGTATGATACACGTTGCTCATCCAGACTTCTCTTTCAATCCTACAGTTTACAGACACTTTCCTTGCTGTGAGAAATTGCTGAAGTTAAACTTGATCACATTTGCCCACTGGATTACCAGGAAAATATGGGGAAAAAAAAAATCAATGCAGAGAAAAGTTACTTTTTCTTTCCAAACCCAGTAAAATTACAATCTGTCACTGAGAGAGTGTTTCTAAAATACATTGTCAGATGTTGCTCATTTCCATGCGAAACAGGATCTCCTTTGCCAAGTATGCATGGCGTGTTTGTTCCATGCTATGCATAGTGCTTATGGTGGGTTGCTATCATTGGTCAAATGAAAAATGAAGGCTCCGTTCCAAACTCTTAGTAACTGTTGTTCTGAATATGTGGAATCTCAAGGGAGAAAAACCCCAAGGCTATCCTTTTTTAAGAAACCACAAGGCCCCATAATGACCATTCAAGGTAATAAAATGTAGTGGTTTCTTATAAGCAATTTCATTAATTGTCCTTGAGTAATTTACATTACAACGATAAACACATTGTTAATAAGTGGAAAGTAAAATTTTGCTTTCAAATTTGTCCGAAAAATAGCTTTGTAAGGTAGGCAAATAGGGCTGTGTCCATCCTGGTCAGGTAAACCATCGTGGGATTACCAGGGCACATTAGCATGCTCCCAGCCACAATTTTGGCTAATAGTGGCAAGCGCTCTTCCAGACGATGCTAGGACCTGGATTCAAATGATAGACAACCTTGGCTTATTTGAATTACCAGTAAAAACATAGTCTAAAGGATACAGTGGCTCCCTTTCCCTTGGGGAGTGCTGTGCTCCCCTCTACCTTCAGCATCTTGCACTCAGCATTTGGAGGCAGAATTATTCACTTTCATGAGGACTGTATCTCCTTTAAAATGACTGTCCTGGCTGGCTTGCTGGTATGTGTCTCGAGAGTGAGTGATGTGGACTAAATGGCAGTTTTGAGCCTCCTCCAAGTGACGAGGATGTTGAACCCAGTTTTCTCCCCTTCCGGGAAGTCCTGCAATCAGGAGGCAGTGAGATGAAAGGAAAAAGCCAATATCCTTCCCGTGAAATAACGCTGTTGTCTAATGTGTGATGAGCCTGATTCTGCTGTGTGAGGCACATCCAAGCGTTCCTTTCCTCTCCTTAGCAGCTTTGGGGGACCTCGTTTCTGGATGCAGGGGGTGCTTCAGCAGTCACCAGGGTGCTCAGGATGGGGCTACTGGGGTGGGCCTGGAAGGAGAGCTGTGCCTTGGGAGCTTCACGTCAAAAGCTCAGTTGGGGAGGAGAGGGTTAGATTGCAGGGCTGGTGCCAGGTTTCAAGGAAAGCTTTGCAGAAGAGGTGAGTCTATGTTTAAAAATTGCAATTTGTAATACTCATTGCACAGAATCTGTCCCTGTTAGACGGTGTGTGCTTAACACATCAGAAACAGAGAACCATAACTGATACTATGGAAATGCTTGAATGAGAGTTAGTCCACAATTATCAGAAGAATTTTACAGGATATTCCTTTCTAATTCACACATTTATCTTTTCTGCCTGTTTTATTATTAGTAATTGTTAGGCAATTGTTATCTTAACTTCGTTCCAATTCTTTATGTTGGTACTCTCCCCTTTCTCTCTCTCTCTCTCTCTCTTTTTTTTTTTTTTAATACTGAATCATGAAAACATCAAATAGAAGCATCGTTCTTGGCATTAAAAAAAAAAAAAAGTGTTACCCAGCTTGGGCTGCTGATATGAGTCTATCCCCATGGATAAGCACATTTTGGATTTAAGAATTTAGCAGTGTGCTCTCTCCTTTGTTACGAGGCTGCTACTAGTGGACCACTGTGGCAGCCACCTCTCATTAAAGATCAAGGCAAAACAAATCCAACTCTGAAATTACATTGTTATCAATCTCTTTAAAGTCCTGGAATAGCTTAAATTTGTCTTGGCGTGCTCTGTCATCAAACACCATGTATAAACACATCATTTTCCTGAGGACCACAGCTTCTGCTCAGTTGGAACTATATTGAAAAGATTTTTTTTTCAAAAGTTACTACTGCTGTCAATAATTTTATTTCCCAGCTACTCTGAGCTCATTTGGTTTTGATGCAGTCTTTTCCAGAACCAATTTGGGAATTTAAATGCAAATCCTAATGCATTATTTTGTGGTTTGTTTTAAAACTTAGGAAGGGCAGAAATATTCCTGTGCACAGAGGAGCTTAATGATACCTTTTGTATTTTCATTTTCAAGAGGCATTTGTCCCCTGAAGAGTTCCAGGAAGTCTTCAAAATGAGCATTGAGGAATTTGATCGTCTGGCACTTTGGAAGCGGAATGACCTGAAGAAAAAGGCCCTGCTTTTCTAGCCCCTCCCGGATAAAATATGTGCTTAATGAAAACAAAAAAAAAAATAGTCTTGCCAGAACTATCACATGCACTTGCTGTTGAGCCATTGTCCAGCTTCATTGTGTTAGTATGTGTCGGGGGAAACAGGACAGATTAGATGGCAATGCGTTGGAATACGGAGAATTTGCTAATCTTGCATGACCAGATGGTTTTGTCAGTAACTCCTGGTCCTACCTAGTTTACAACGTGCAAAAAGTCTAGCTTTAAATTTATCGTTGCTCGCAGTTATTGCTTGATGCAAACGGAAATTATGAAAGGAAGAGAAAAAGTGTAGCTGTGACAAAGGAAATGCATCCAACATTTTGTTCCATTAAGTTTTACAACACAATTTTTACAAAATCAAGTAAGTAATGAATATAAAATTCTCCAACAGGGGATCACATGCTATTAAAAACATGGTAAAAGCCAAAGAAAAGCATGTCCGCAAGCAAATATTGCAATTGTTTGTGTGTGGTACTTTTTAAGAATGAAAGCAAAAATACGGAAGCACCTTAATTCTACTTCTTATTCTTTAGACACAGCCTACTCTCTAAAAGGTCCTATTTGTCTAGAAGGTAACTAGCTATCTTTAATTACAACACAAGAGTTTTTATTTTATTAAGAATATATTGTGACATAAAACAGTTATAATGACAAAAATGTATACAGACCTACTCAAAAATTTCGTCCCGTTCATCAGGAAAACTGAAGCCTTATACAAAACTGGTTTAAGAGTGTATTGTGCCAGTTAACTGTGTTTTCCTACTAGTTTGGGGTGTTTGGAGAACTTTTTTTTTTACATTTCATGCTGATAAAAATACCATGTAATCTTAATTGTATGTAGATAGATATATCTATCTATAAAATAATTATTTTCATTAATAGTTATGTGCTAAGTAAAGACATTCTTACTTTCTCCACTTTCTGGCTTTACACAGTAAGCCACAAGAACTGTGATGGCAATTGGTAGGTGTGGAAATGGAACAGTTCAGCATAAAATGTAAGAAAAAAAGCTTGGTGTGCTCTATCAATAATACATCCAATTATAATCAAATATATAAAACCCTCATGCATTACTATTTGCATGTTTCTGTACAAATCGATTTTAAAAAAAAAACTATGTGATACTGGTGCAGTACCTTGAAACTATCTTAAATAACAAGCAAAGCTAACAAAATCCAAGCGTTTGATATGAGCGTTAGATCTTAATATCTCTTCCAGCTGAAGGACTGTATTAAATTTAATAATTTCATATGGTCAGAAGTATGGTTGCTGACAAAGAATGTTTTAAAGTGAGTTGCTAGTTTTGTGTGATACTAAAAGAGCATTACAAAAAGTACATTTTTCAGCCATGTGTCAGTATTCTGCATTTTTACTGCCTTGAATGTTTGTACTCACTTCCTACTTCACTATGTCTTTTTGCATTTCCTTAAAGTACCTGGTTGATATATGCACTACAACACACTGTTTCAACTGACCCAGCATTGGAAAAACCATAGCATTGAACATGCCTTCTTCCAACTAACTCTCAAAATCCATGCTGTTGGAAATAAATATTTTCTCATGACCTAAATGTTTTGTCTGATGATACAAATGTTTAAAGAATTCATTAAAACAAAGACATAACTGAATGACTTTGCTAATGTGTGTATAATTTTTAGATTGGACTGCTGCTCTGGATAGGGTCTTCCCATGATATTAATGTAAATAATAAGTAATTTGCATTAGTTTGGCTCCATGAGGAGAGTGTTAAGTGTACCTCCGAATGTCAAGTTACTGTAAAGTTCATCATGATTTAAACAATCCATCTAGCAACGGGCACATCTCACCAAGCAAAAGCTGCTTCGCTGGTGATGTTCAGTGACAGAACCATTAGCCAGTTATGAGAGCTCCTGATCACCTGTAGACTGCATCCATAATGCTCTTCAGCTTCAGAATAGCTTCCTGTGTTTTGCCTACATGTGAAAACTGGCAGCGCACTGAAATAGGCCAATCTAAAACGTGATCAGCAAGGTCAAGTGGTACTATGAAAATCTACATCCAGGAAAACAATTGGTTGGAGAACGATGATGATGAACTTTGACATTGGTAAAGACCACTCTTTTCAACTGCACCTTCCTGGGACATCAGATTGATTACAGGCATCTTCTCCCTGAGTAAAAAAATTGCAGGTTGATCAGAGAAATCCATATACTGGTACAGATTAGGTTCAATGTGGATCTTTGTAACTAGTTTGAGAATTGCTTAACCACAGCAGCTGTTGTACCGGTGTAGGATTCAACCTATGCTGGAAGGAAAATGTGCGTTACTAAGCAACACGTGATCAACAGCTCCATGCTGCTGTACTGTGTTATGCAGATGTAGAGCTGGTGACAAGTGGGGAGAGTGAGAGCATGTGAGCTCTGGTTGACCCATTTATGCTGTTTTGAGCCTGTTAGTCTGTTATAATATAAACGGCCTTAAAAGTGTTTCCTGATGATCCTTGCCCTACCGGACTTAAATTGGATACAACTCATTTTACATACCTCCATGTAGACGGTTTAGCTCATGAGCATCGGTTCTTATCACAATGCAGAACTGTACCTAGGAGTGATACCCCATCATCTATCTGTGTTTGCTTACAAGTCAGTTTGTCATTCTGTGCTCCCTTTTATGGTCAGTTAAGAGAAAAAAACCCACTTGAATCACATCCTAACGTTCAAAACTAGTTATATGAATTGCATCTATCATATTTCTGTCCACTGAATATAAAGAAAGCTAATCCAACTGCAGAAGCGTGCATTGCAAGCTGTCTAATCTTAGATGAAATTAATTCTGCGCCTACAGTCTGTAAGTGAAAACAATAAGCCAGATTTTACCAAGCTGGTGGAATACCAGTCTTACAACCACTGGGAGTTCCTGGAGAATGTTACCAAATCACTTTCAAGCCATCAGGATGGTACTTTGAATTGCTCAGATCTCAGAAAACGCCTTAACACAGTAATTCTTTGTGTTCATTATACTATTCACCAAAGAGGCACATAATCAATGCCAAACACGCAAAAAAAATGTTTTAGAAGACAGTCAGTTTATCAACTTACGTTCCTACTACCAGCCAAAACCAAAAAGGAATTTTGGCTTCCATACACAAAACCTTTGCTGACATTAGATGAACAAGTACTCTTGTGTGTCCGTCTTACTTCGTTTTCCTGAAAGTTTGAAATGGTCTGTAGATGTCTGTTCTGTGCAAAGGTGGCATAACTCAATAAGCTGTTCTGTTTTTCAGATGGTACATGTCCGTGTATCACTCTATATTTAAAGCATCTACTGTCATATGGTGTAGGGACCTATTTAGTTATGTTTTCTAGCCAAACTAAATTCTCATTTACAATATGATATTGTATGCTGGATTTGGCACCAGCCAAATACACCAGTGTAAAAGGGCCATAAAGTGAGTAGTGTTGTAATTGACTTCACTGCTAAGTTTTCTGTACATCACCTAAAATCTATAAACTAGAATGTGGCATACCAGAGAACAGAACATTTCTGTTTCTAAAATTTATCTTATTTTTCCCATTTAAAACCTGAAATTTGGAGTTTTAGTCATCTAGTCGTCTTTCAGGAACTTAAGATTATCTTATTAAATGTGAACAGACTAACGTGCATAATCAATGTTCTGGTTTATTTCTAGTGTTCCATATGCTAATCTTAAATAGCATTATGAAATGGAAAATGCATTTCAGAGTAATTAGATAAATCTTTGCCAGAATATTCCATCTGATAGTGTGGTCCAGCGTTGGCAGTAACAAACTGAGTGTCTCAAGAAATGTTTTTGAGATAATACTCTTTCAAGTTACTAAGATACTGCTCCATAGGCCTGTTTTCAAGGAAATGCTGTCTTTCACCAGTTTGGTAAGTATGGATATGGCTGTGCAGCTCAAAAGGATCAATATAGCTCTTGAAGGAACCTATTTTGATATATGTATACAAGAAGCAAGGGAATTCTGTCAGAGATTTCATTTTCATGCTCAGACCTGAAGTGTATGTCTCAGCTGCTCATGACAACACTGATGTATGACCTAATTCTCACCTCATGTATTTTAAAAAAGGCATGTCTCAAACACAGCAATGAAAGAGCCAACTAATTTCATCATCATAGTCTTCGAGACAAAGGAACACATGGATTTTTGTGGTTGCTGAGGAATATCTGACCAACAATTCCAGATAAGAAACCAGGCGTGCCAGATTACCATTATAGCTGTCTAAGAAGGCTGGGCATTTTTGTCTGACCTTCTGCTATTTCTTTTCCTTGTGGTTGGGGGGTAGAACTCTGAAAACTGGAATTGCAGAAACAAGAAAATACGTAGTTGTGAGAAGCTACTTGGAATCTAATAACCATCTGAGACAAGATTAATTTTACATGAACAAAAAAGATACAGTTCAGACCAAGACAGATGCCTTTGCTTACATTCTTCATTTTGATGAGGAACCATCTATTTAGCATTTCCCAAGAGTGACCAAGCCAGATCATTAATTTCATTAGCCTTTTCACAGACCTTCAGGAGAATGCTGTTCTGCTATTTACAGATGAGCTAGGTGAGATCCCAGGCACTGCCATCTGTGTGGCGCATGGGCTTCAGGGTGTCCTTATATTCTCCTGTCCCTTTGACTCATGTGTGAGGAAAAGGGTTATGTTCTTCTAAGCTTCCTAAGATCTAGACCGACCCTTGACCAATGTGATTACTTGATAGCTCACAGGTGTGGCTACCATTTTTCAGATATCTTGAATATCTGAAAAAAACCCAAATGTTTTTCATATCACAATGGCAGACTGCAACCCTCTTGAACATGTAAAATGACAGTGGAGGCTTGCATTTCTTCTTCATATCCAGGCCGTCTCTGAGGTATGGCCAAATCCTCAAAGGTGCTGGCTCATGCTTTTGGAGTCTTTGTATCCCTTCTCACTTTTTCTGTTCTGTGAAAAGCCATATTAGAAAAGGTGGTACTCAGTAAAAATGCACGCTTTTGAAACATTAGATCTCAATCGTTTACTTCTCTGGTAATGAAGCATACACAGCAAATTGAATTTTGTTGGGTTATTGCAGCTGGTCATTATTCCCTCCTCACATCTCTGTGAGTTACAGCTAAGAGAAGTAAGTAGTTCTATGTTTTTCTAAGTGCCCTTTCGTTCATGATGTAGCACATTTTCTTCCTACCACCAGTGTTTGACATCTTGACGACTATGCATGCCGGATTTGTAAGTAGGTAGGTTCCTTTTTTTTTTTTTTTTTAAGTGGTTGAACAAATCTATGCAGTATTCAAGCAGTTTGGACCAGCCAGTAGGCCTTCTGTGACAGACTGCCCAACAGCAGCAGCTCCAGAGTGATCGGTAGGAAACTAAAAATGGACGAAAGCAACATGTCCCACATATCTAAATGTATAATGATTCAAGGCTTTAAGGAAGAGGTTTACTGTTTTAGCTATTATGTATCTACCATTTCTAAGGAGTCTGGATATCCTTGATTTCTTTTTCTGAATCTTGTTATGTTTGCATCCTGAATGATTTGCAGTTGACCTGTTTTCTCCATTTGCTATGATGCACTCCTTTATTAAATCCTCTAACTCCTTTCTCCACTAAAAATTGCAACATTTTCAATTTCTTTGAGATTAAAACCTTTCTTTGCCCTTGATAATTCTGCAAGCTCCTCTCAGCCCATTGTACCATGTATGCAGGAGGTGGTCTGACAGAATAAAGGCATTACAGTACTTGCTTTATATTCACCACATTATGTCAAACACTATAACAAGTGACTCTGACTTTTTTAATACAAATGTACATTATGCTAAAGGCCTGGTAGAGTTAGTTTCACTATTGCAAGCTGTTGGGGCTTTTTTCCCCCCCAAGTGGACATGCTCCTGAACTCTGACGTAAGAGTAATTTTAATTTTTTACACTGGTATCTATACAGTTTTTTATTAACTAATAATTACCTAGGTAACATGATTGATAGCAAATTACACAATTGAAGTTGCTAAAGGTTGTCTGAATTTTCCCAGTTCTCTGGCCTGGAATAATTAAGTTGTGGAACCAGGGTAATACTCTTCATGCCACTTGACAATTTTGCTAGTCAAACTTAAAAAAAAAAATCTCTCTCTGAAGATGAGGATCTGGAATACAGACACCAGGTCCCCAGTTTTTGCCAATTTTATACTAGACATTTTTCATTTCCCAGCTATTTTTTGATAGATGGCAGTGCCTGCAGGACTTTCTGAGTCACTGTATAAGCATCAAATTGCTCAAATTGCATTTTTTTCCTCAATCATTTTTTTCAGTGTAATAGCTGCTTGTTTTTATACTGCAATAAAAATAACATAATAATCAAAGGCTACTGAAATAATTTATTCCATTCTACCTTCTTCCAGGAAGATAATATAGATACCTCATAGAAGCTGGAATATATCTCTTTTTTTTGAGTAGGGGCTAAAATGAAAGTGTTTTACAGAAGAATGTACTCCTGTTGTCTGTAGTGGGAGGACTCTGTTGCTGTAGGTTATTATGAGGTGCTGAATTTCAAGGCAGACACTTTCCTCCCGGGTCTATAAATGTTTTTTTAAAATAATCTATAAAAATATAATTACCAGATTATGTGCGTGCACATTTATTTTACCTTTGTACCTCTGAAATAGGCTCACATAACAATTGGCATATTTCAGGCCTTCTGTGCTCATGAGATGAGTATTTCTATACTAGTATCAGTTTGGCAACACTGCAATTGTTCTGAAATTATAAGTATTTATGAAAATTTTCTTGAGCACTGTCTTGCTTACTCAAAAATGATGAAACATCTGCTGTAAGAAATTCAGTAAGAACGAAAGAAGTAAATATACTTACTCTACTTCACCAGACCTTGATTTCTAAACACTGGAGAGAAGGCAAGCATTAAAGTAGCATGTGCCCAACCATAAATAAGGTCTTTTTCTTTCAAAATCCTTCAAATTCATTGGCTTAAGTGGAAATACTGGAAAGGGGTTTGGGAGCAGAAAAAGTATGGCTTTGTTACTTGTGAAAGTATCATTGAAAGCAAACCTGACCAAACTTTCTTGAAGGAATAAGGAAATTACTTCTGTAAAAAAAATGACATTGTATCGCTGTGAGTCGACTCAAGAGTAAATAAGGTGTAAATAGGGAGTAACTTGAAGTCGCTTTTCTAGTGCTTACATAAGTGTGTTTTGGTAGAAAAAGTGCAAAGTAATGCACAAGTGAAACAGCACAGTGGGTTTATGTGGATAGTTGAGATTTTCAGCAGAATTAGACAGGCATTATTTTGACAGATAATAAGTTTACGAACTGGCCATTCCTTGATCTTGACGATAAAGGAGAAGGAAGGTATAGAGTTTCATACATTGTTGAACAATGCAGGGGGAAAAGGAGGCAGGGAAGGGCTGAGATTCCATTTTTGGCTTAATCTTGCTTGAATTCAAAGAAAGAGAGACAAGAAGGCGAGAATTACTGGAAATCTTCTCCCAGTGGGTTCAATCTTAATATAAAAATAAAAATAACAGGAGTAGGATTATTTTTTTAGATAGTTTGTACTACCCAAATGTAGAGCTCCTTGTCAGTGATGCTGGGGGTTTAATATGCAACTAATGAAAGGATGTTAGCATAGCATTTTGAAAATGTCAGGCACAAAATGCTAAGCCCGCTGAAATCACTGGCAATCTTACCCGCACAACACCCCAAAGGTCAGGTTATATAGAAATTCTTCTAAAACTGAAATCAGAAGGAGGGATTGTTGGTTTATCTTTAGCTCAAGCAGAAGAATATGAATGGGAAGTAACCATTTTCAGCTACACATTAAGAGTCTATAAAGTATATATTATCCTTTTGTATGTATTCCCTCCTTCACCCTGATTAAAAATCAATTAGCAGTGGAATGAAGAACCTAATTTAAGATATTTTACATATCTGTGATAAGAAGATAGTTGCAAATAGTTTTGTTGCACAGGAGAAGACCTATCTGTGTAGAGGGTAAGGAGAGGTCTGTGCATTATATAAAAGCTGCATGATAAGACTTCTTAAAGTTTCTATAATGCACAAGTTTTCAAATTTGCTTATTGCAGAAAGGTGAAAGACATTGCTGTAAAAGTAGCTTTTACCTGTATAAAAAGTCCTTTTGGGACACGTATACACTCAGCATTGTGAGATCCTGAAACAAATTTTAAAAGTGTATGTAAAATACGACTTTTTTTTCATCAGCGAACCTGGAATGTATGTGGGAACCAAGAAAAAATAACTCGTTGAAGAGATACTTCAAAAAGATACTCTTTAAAAAAAATCAGTAAGATGTTGAATATTAGAGTATTAATAACAATAGATTCTGCAGTAACATTATATGATAAGAAAGGAAAAAAGAAAAACCCCTCATCAAAAACTTTCTGCTGTGGGTAAAAGACATTTATTCCTAGTTTGTAAATGCCTTGAGCATCTGAGACAGCTGTAGAAACACTGATGTTTTCCTTACAGAAAAATCAGTTTCAAAGTAACAGAAGATTTTTGTTCTAAAAAGCCGTAACTTGCCTCCTGTTTTTGAAATCCTGCCATCATTATGTTTTACTGAAGAGAGCGGCAATTACCGTAATGTCACTCCATCTCTTGACAGCCCAGATTGCGCACTATTTTTGCCTGCTTTTCACTATTCCCTGAGACCATCCTTTCCCTCCACGCCAAGATGATGCAAGGGCAGACGGCGAGCGGTGGCCGTGGCAAGGCTCGCTCCAGGGAGCCCTCCTCTCCCCTGCCCAACACGCCAGTGTCTTCTGCACTGGGCAGTATCTGGCCTCTACATGAAATCAACATTTTAAAAATTTTAGGTTTTTTATGTTTGCTCAAACAACAAAAATCCCTCAAACCTGCCTCCCCCAAAAAAGAACCAAGAGGCAGATTGTGTTGACAGCCTTTCTGGTACCAAATGGCAAGAACATACCAGCTCTTTCTTACAGCTATCACTTTAAGATACTGAACACCCCACCCCACCCCCATTCTTCTAGAAACATCTTGAAAGGTCTTACTGAAAAGTATTGAGCAGACTTTCAGGGGGTACCAATTATCACTTACATCATCCAATAGCTTTTCTTATTCTTGTTTTCTCACTAGGATGTTGCTGAGGTTTTGGGGCCTCTTAAACTAGTGAGTTGTCTGCTTATGGACTCAGTCCAAGGCAGATTTGAAGTGGAATTGAGTGTATCTTTAAAAACTGACCCATACTTTAAAATCCTTAAAGTACTGTTTTCCTGCCTTTTTACATTATTTAAGTGAGCCAAATCCAAATTGCTTGGAGTTCATTACAAGACATAAATCACAACAAATGGTTGGAGTTTTTTTTTCTCATGCCTGTGTTTCTCAGATTTCATCCAATGTTGATTTTCCAAGGGAAAAAAAAATCTTAAAACATGCATAATAACTCTTCTAAGCACATCCTAAAGATAATAAATATGGCCTGTCATTGTCATGACTTTTCTCCTTCAACACACTGGGGATTATCTGATGGTTAAAGTCCCAATCTTGTAAACAACTATATTTGGATATCTTACTGCTGGGACTACTCGATTATTTTCTTTTTTTTTTGCTACCATTATTTTCTTTTTTTGTGATAACCAGTACTAAGAAGATTACAGGAAGATAAGGGCATCCCTATGGCTAAGCTTCATCAAGTCATGCCTAAAGCTTGCGAAGAGTGTTTCTGTGGTAGTTACCCTTGACAGAGTGGGAATTTATTGTGAATTATTGAAAACAAAGACAATATTTGGAACATTGCATGGATGTTTGGTCTTAAAGCTAGAAGGCGCTTGGTCAAACACGGAGGACGTGTGTTTCAAATAGGGAGATTTATACAAAATTGCCTTCTACTTTGTGTTAGAGGATGATTAGTTTAAGAGGTTTATTGGGTGCAAAGTATGACGTACAGTTACCGTGAACCACAAATTTCCTTTTAATGACGTGACTTCAGATTCCGTGCAAGAAACTCCTTAATAATCAATTGATTTATTTTGATCACACTGTGTTTGAGGTGAGTTATATGCTGCTCCTTTTAATTCTATAAAATAGAATTTGTATTTAAATAGTGTCATTAAGACTCATGGGAAAGAAATTCACTGAATTGCTAAGGTCTAGTTTGCAGCTGAAGTAGCTTACAGAAGCAGCATTGTGGAAACTCAGAATTGCAATAAGAAAAAAGTTCTTTTGAGCCCTTCAGCTTTTCAGAGAGTTTGTCTTCAGGAGGAACTGTGCTGTCTGATGTTTGTCTCTGTGATAGACGGCCCATTCTTTAGTCCCTATGGAGTTACCACCAGAAGCAAGAAGTCCTTAGCAATCTGGCCAACAATCGAAGGACAAACTCCTTGTTCTCTCACTTTCTCATCTGGCATAGGGCATAACGTGCTTATTTTCTTGTGTCTGTCTTGTGATCACTATTTCTCGTCTTTGTTTCTTTGCTGATCAGCTTCTTAACATCTTCAGGACATTTCTGTGGAAGAAATACCCTGCAGTGTTGCTGGAACCAAGCACCTGGCCAAGCATGGACTGCAGAGGGGCCACACAACGTCTTAGGGCAGGCAGAGGCTACACACTGAAGTGTTACTTAATGTAACGTGGGCATTAAAATTTATCAAACCGGAGGCAGTAAAGCCACCGAATCCTTGAAGTGCTCACCGCAAGCATGGAAATCAGTGGTGCTGTGCACAGATTATACTGCGTGCGCCAGAGCTGTGCTTTTACGGCAAACTTTTGGGTTGTTCCCTCTAGCGATCATGTTTTACATGTCATGATACAAGTCAAGTAGCTCTAAGGCAGCAATAGCTGAAAGCAATTGAACTGTGGAGAAGTGGAGCTACAGTTTACTTTTTCAAGGCCAACTAAGCCCTTGAATATTGCCAGAAAAATCACGACTTTCTAACAACTCCAAACCCCCCTCCTGCCAGTTCTCAATAAGCAGGATGAAAAAAGACAGGTAGGAGCAGGCTGCTGCTGTCAGAAGAGCTCATCCAGTAGGCAAGTCCTTCCCTGCCCATACCTAAAGGCATATAAGAAAGAGAACAGCTGAAAATGAGATTTTAGGCTAAATTGTTTGTCCTGACAAGCTTGGACTGTGAATTCAGCATTCCTGGTTTAGGCTACAGAGATCTCCTGTGGATCCTAGCTGGCCATGCAGTGTAAATGCTGAATAAATAGAAATTTCCCTGGTCGAATCTGTTGCTTTAGGTGTCATCCTATTGGAATGACTGAGGATGATGAATCAGGATAGAAGACCATATTAAACCTGGTCAGATCAAACCAAATTTTATTCACCAAAAATAAAGATGCTTAATGAGTTGTATACTCTAAGATGCATAACACCATAAGCTACGAGCTTGTACAGAACGATGAACTTGCATGTAGAATGCTCCACATATTTCTCACAAGAGAACATTTGTGCATCCACCTGTTATAGTTGAAGTAAAAGAAAAGATGCTCTAACACCTAGCTGCACTAAAGATGAAGAAATATAGTTGCATTAACTGATGTTCTTCCTCTGTGACCTCAATTTTCCAATTTCTCTATGGGCAGAGAATAAAATAAGTATGTGAACTTGTCACAGTTGGAACATGTTTACCCATCTTGTCCATGTGCAAGTTTGCACAGGTTCAACCTGTAATTTTGGTGAAAACTGAAGCCTTCTTTAAAGCTCTCAGAGGGCATCTGTAATCAGTATAAACTTTAATCAACATGAACTGTTTCACCTTGCCCTCAATTTAAATCTGGCTTGTATTGAGCTAAACTAGAATGTTTAGAACCCAGTTTTAAATCCATGTTGGGTCCGTGCATGATTTTACACTGTTTTAACAAAAGGGCTTAAACCATGACTTTAGATGAACGGCAACATGCTGGGTGTGCTCCAATTCCAAGCTTTGGGAATTTCCCCGGCAGCTGAATGCCAGAGTTCAGCATCTCCTGGCCGTCGATGGGAAGGGGATGGACTGCGCTGAAGCTCCAGTGATGATACCGCAATATTTCAGCATTTACTAGGGGGGGAAAAGCCTCCATCCACCGAGGATGCTTTCTTCGGGGGCAGGAAGCCCATGTCAGAACTCCCAGCATCCGCCTGCCAGGGGGGCACCTCGGCTCATCTGCCCCCGGGGCAGCCGCCCCCCCGGACCCCGGCCCTGCCCGGGGGCTGCCGCACCCCCGACCCCTCCCGGGGGCATGCTGCGGGGCCGCACCGCTCCCCCCCCCCCCCCCCCC